>NC_056739.1:1268871700-1269064200 GCF_019279795.1 Protopterus annectens | reverse complement strand
TCAATGGCTCTAGTGACTGTTTCGAAAAAGTCAACCAGGTTTAAAAGGCAGGATCTGCCCTTTACAAAGCCGAACTGGGTGGGGTCAAGTGTCTGTAGGTCCCCTATGTCTCTGTTTATGAGTTCCATAATGATTCTTTCCATAGCTTTGCAGACCAGGCTGGTTAAGCTTATGGGGCGGTAGTTTCCAGGGTCTGTAGAGGCACCCCCCCTTGTAGAGTGGGACCACTGTTGCTGTACGCCAGTGTTCAGGTACATATCCCGAAGTAAGGCTAAGGTTAAATAGCATTTTTATGTGTGGGTTTAGCTCCTCTTGGAGTACCCGGGATACCATTGCTGTGTTTTTTGCTTTGTTTAGGACGGTTCTCACTTGGACATCTGAGATGACAGGGAGATTACATTCAGCTGGGATAAGTATTTCTTCTTTTGAGGGTGAAGGAGGGGAGAAATTTGCACTGAACCTGTCAGCCAGAATGTTGGCAATATCTGTGGGTTCAGTGTATTTTTTATTGTTATGAACCAACTCTGAGCATATCTGAGGGTTTCCGCCCAGGTTTCTAACATAGCTGAAGAAGGCTTTGTGGTTATCTTTAGTGTCCTTAGCGATTTTTCTCTCAAAGTTGGCCTTGGATGTTTTTATGAGAGAATGTAGTTTTCTGCTAATGTTGATCAGAGATGTCTTCCCTTCGTGGGATTTTGCTCTGACGTGCAGTAGCTTCCTTCTTTTGTTATACAATTTGTTTATGGCTGAGGTCCACCAGACAGGACGCTTACCTTTGGTGGAGAGGGACTTGGATTTGTTTGGGATTACATGATCCATGCATTCTTGGAGATGTACATAGAAAGCATTTGTGAAGAATTCGGCATCGTGGGATGTGGTATCCACTGGCACAGTGGGCTTAAAGGATACCATCTCAGTCTTAAGAAGAGTGAAGTCTGCTTTTGAGAAGTTTTTCACTGTGGTCTTTTCTGCTGGGGGTGGAGGTGGGATATGTATATCCAGGGTGATTAGTTTGTGGTCAGATCTCACTAGTGAGGGGTATACTTCCGGTATGGAGCATTTTGTCCCCATGTTTGTGATGATCAGGTCTAGTATATTATCTCCCCTAGTGGGAGAGGTGACTAATTGTTCCAGTGCATTTGAATTTATCAATTCCAGGAACCTTTGGGCTAGGGTATTAGGGCTAGAATAATGTACCCAATCTATGTTTGGGTAGTTGAAGTCTCCCAGTATGATGGTATTTTGTGATACATTCATATCCTCCAATGTCTTCAGGAAGGCTTAGTGGAGTTCTTGAGATTGGGAGGGTGGTCTGTAACATGCTACCAGTTGTATAGCAGTTTTGCCTATGGTTAGTTGCACCTGTATGGTCTCTGATGCTTCATGTGTTGCTACTAACCTGGAGGTGTGGGTGTCCTTGATGAATATGGACCTCCCCTCCTTTGTGGTTCGCCCGGGTTTTGGGGCGAAAAGCATGATACGAGGTATAGCCTGGTAGCGCTGGGGTGCTCTCAGGAGCCTTGAACCAGGTTTCAGTTACTGCACAGACGTCGATGTTCTCTATGCTGAGGAGTGCATCAAGTGCCTGCATCTTGAGATTTAGACTTCTGGTGTTGAGCAGCATTACCCTTAGTTTTTTTTCCATTATTGTTTTCTAAGGAGGTGGGTTTGTCTTTTGAGCCTTGCCTAAAAATGGCACTATGGGGGTGGCAAGAGCCTTAGCCAATATCCGGAAGCCCAGTGGTGACAGGTGTAAGCCATCCCTTGCAGCGTGGCTTGTCCAACATGTCATCCCAGGCAGACAGACATTGGATCCCCTTAGAATGACACTAGTACTTGAGCCAATTGTTAAAGCTGATCATCTTGTCTTTGTATTGTGGTATCATTCTTGGTGAGGGCAAGATGCTGCTCAGGGTCAGGGTCATACCAGCCTGGGCTACATAATCGGAGAGCTCCTCTATGTCTCTTTTCATGTAGTCCAGGGAGGTACGTCTCAGGTCATTCACACCAGCATGGACAATGACGGAGTCATATTTGTACTTGCTTTGGAGTGACTTGAGTGCGTGTGTTATGTGGCGGATCCTAGCTCCCGATAGACAGCTCACAGTCACCTTCTCCTTGTTCAGCCTGGTCAGCGGGACATCAGTGTGTCTGACTATAGAGTCACCTATTACTAGTGTATCAGGCAAGGTGTTTGGCCTTAAGGGCTGTGATTGGTTGACACACTGATTTAATGAAGTATGTGTTGCATGTATTTTGTTTTGAGGTGGTGGATTTTTGGGTGTCTGCTTTGGGAGCCTCTGTTGTTTTGATAAGTTTTTTGTTAGAGCCTCCGAGTATGTCTTTGTATTTTTATGTGTTTGGTTTGCAGTTGTGGTAGGTCTATGTGGGACTGGGATTGTTGTGTGTGTGGTTGCCATCTCCTCCTGTCTGGTCATGCCAGCCCTGAGTTGAGAGAGTTCAGCCTCCAGTTTGACTATATAGTTGCATCTCTCACATGTATTTGTGTTTGTTGGGAGGAGGAGAGGGTTGTCTGTGTACATGAGACAATTGTAGCATTGTCTCAAGATATCCAGATTGACCAGCTGAACTGGAGACGACGCCAGTAATCTACCACTCGACATGCTAGAACTGTATAAGGGAGTGCTGTACCTTTAAGGGAAGTGGATATTCACAGGGGTGGTAAGTAGATGTAGTGCTTTACTTAGTAAGAGAGTGCTTACTTAGTAGAGAAGTATTGAGAACAAGTGCTAGGCTTATAATATAGTAAGTAGTCTGGTTATACTAAGAGTAGAGCTTCCTTAAGGGAAAATTTGAAGAGCAGACTTGGCGGAGCCAGAAAAAGGTTAACCTTGTTTAACCTGCGCTGCGCTATGCGCACAACCGTGCAAACACGGATTTTAAACAGTGAACTACAAAAGAGCTAGAAATGGTCCAAAACAACCAATTACTACAGCTTCTTGTGCTGAGGTCACTTCCTACAGGGACAGGTAGGCTGCTCAAGGCTCCCCACTCCCACTGGTGAGCAAAGAAACTTCCCTCTATCCAAGTAAGGTAATGGACAACACAGGAACTACACGACAGCCCATAATACAGCAATGCCTGTAAACTGGTCTAAACTAGTCGAGGAAGGTGGGAAAACAAGGATTATTTTTTTGGTAGAAACACACAGAAAATGCAGAAACAGTGATAAATTAGTTACACAGGCTAGCACACTTTAGTGGGCAGCCTCCACAGTTAAATTAAACAAACAAACTTTCGATCAAATTCGACTAAAATGTAACTTTAAGTGCAGATTTTAAAATAATGCAGCAAACAGTTAAAAAACAGTTCAAGCTAGTTCAGGGTAAGCTACAGAAGCTATTCCAAGTGAAAAAAAGCAAAGATACTTAAATCCAGAAAGTAGTCGCTTTTCTGAGTTCCCTGCTGCTAGGACCACTCTGCAGACCCACGAGGAGCTTGTCTGAGTAGTATAGCCAGAAAAAAACACCCAGAGGTGGATTTTAAACAGTGAACTACAAAAGAGCTAGAAATGATCCAAAACAACCAATTACTACAGCTTCTTGTGCTGAGGTCACTTCCTACAGGGACAGGTAAGCTGCTCAAGGCTCCCCACTCCCACTGGTGAGCAAAGAAACTTCCTTCTATCCAAGTAAGGTAATGGACAACACAGGAACTACACCACAGCCCAGAATACAGCAATGCCTGTAAACTGGTCTAAACTAGTCGAGGAAGGCGTATATGCTAAAGATATGTGATGCACAGGTTGTTGAATATCTGAGTTATGACTGAAAATAGTTCATGTGGTACAGCCCACCCAACTAATTAAGAAAAATAAATAAATTAAAAGACAATCAGCCACACATGGTATGTTTTGGTTATCCTTGGGTTTGTTTGTCTACCTGGTAATTAGGTGGATGGGCTGTTCCTGAGACTACATGTTTGAGTCATGACCATGACAAATAAAAGCTAGAAAATAGTATATAAAATATTCCATTAACACCCAAACATCAAAGTAAAGTACGAGATAAAATAATAAATAACAAACAAACAGAAAGACATTCACATATCTGATGAACATGTATGGGTAGTCTGATCGAGTAAATTTAAACAGAAAGGTGCACCTTACAGTACCAACAATTAATGCAAACTACAGCATTATAGATGTGTACAATAAACGAATATAAGGCAAAAATCTGAACATTCTGCAAAACTGTGGGCAGTTGAGAGGTATGTCAAAATCTAAGCTGCTGATGGAGAACGTTTTGCAACACAAGGGTATGATTCACTAAATGTGTTTTGCTAGAATATACAGAGCCCCTTTATGACAGATTCACAGTATGAAACTGAACTTTTTAGCAGCCTTTCTATACCAAACCAGTGTCAGTGATGAGAAAAAATTCCCTTAAGGGCTTAACTGATATCTGGTCATAATTCTCTCAGCTGATTTACCAGGAATGGGTAAAAATGGTATGCCTAAATTTGTCAGTGTCTTATTTTCCAGTTTTTCTCTGCCTGCCTACCTTCTGTTTCTCTACTCTGCCAATCAATATGCTCTATTAATACTGTGATGTTCAACCTACAATGGAATAATACATTTGGTACTGACAAATGTGTTGTCTTTCTCTCTGAAAAATATCAGAACTTCTGGAATGAATTTTCATAATGGTCAGTATGTCACAGAAGTTTTGGGGCATACCTCCAAACAGGATCCTTAATATGGCTTTTCAAAACCTGGGCAAAAAAGAAAAAAAATAGGACCAATGACACGTGTCTGTTTATTTTCAGTTTCATCCTCATGAATGCTTAAGTCCATGTCCATGCTGATATAAAAGCAGCTGGTGAATAATGGTGTATTTTACAGTAAAGATTCTGGAAATGTTAACAGCTGAATCAATGTGAAGACATTTTGGAATAATTACTTTGTTCAACACGGTATAGTGAGCACCTAAGTGAAAATGGCTTTGTTTGTGTCAATATCCTTAATTGCTTTTGCATTGCATGGAGGCTTTTATGCTGAGATTATTGCTGTTGTCTTGGAAAACATTCTAATAAAACATTGAACTACTGCTGTCAATACAAAGTTCTGTAAGGCAATGAAACTAAGAAAATTACTGTTTTTTAATTGTTAGTTTTTGAAGCAGCCAACGATGGTTACACCAAGAAAATAAAAGGTCTGATGACATATGGGATATTTTTAAACTGATATACTAATTTATTCATTTATTTTTTTACAGCCGTTAAATCTCAACATTAACTTCTTTGTTTCCCTTGATTTCAGTATTAAGTAGAACTTTTTAAGCACATGTAATATGTTTTCTTCATAGAATAAATTGTACTACTATTTTAGAACTCAGTGAAGTAGATTATGCCCCTATTATCTTTGGAACTGAATAGTAGAAAATGGATATATTGTGCACTCTACCAGACAAAAATATCAACAAGTGCTCTAACTACACCATACTTAGTAAGTTTCATTTAGCTTCATTTTGGGGGATATTCTGATATTTTAAAAGGAAATTTATTTCAAAATAAACCAGAAATAAGTAAGCATATTTCATATATAAATATATATATATATACTCATATATATGTATAGATATATATGAGTACATGGCCCGTTGTTGCATACTCATATGTGTGTATATATATATATATATATATATATATATATATATATATATATATATATATACGAAACTCAGAAGATCGAGGATAATTGCCCAATATTCAAACCAAATAAAACCAGTAAAAGGTAAAACAACAGTGTTTTTTGTGGTTCCCCCTGCACCCCCCACCATTGTTAGTTTATGTACATGTCTGAAGAAGTTCATTTAATTGTATGTGGACGAAAGTGCTCACAATACATTTTAACGTTTTTGGTATTGTGTTGTGGCATTTTGAGATTCTGGAATTTGAGTGCAACTCTTTCATGTATTCTTTCATCGTGGTGGTTTTCCATTACTTGTTTGTTTGACCTGTGCCAATGCAACTAAGGGATGGAGCCCTTACAAAAACTCAGGCGACTGAGGTTCAGTTATTGGTCCCAGCACTGGAGGAACCATGCAGGGAGGGGAGGGAGTGAAGGTGCATGGCCTATTCATCTCTCCTGGGGTGTGTGCAGAATTGCACACACATTCAAGGACACACGGAGTTGGTATAATTTCCCTGTTGAAGACCAGAAAAAAACACTGCTCATGCTTCCAGGGAAGTGGAGCTACTTGGAGTGAGCACCCCTTACAGAAGTGAGGGGATGGCCTCCATGGTCAGCCCAATGCATGTACACCCCCGCCCCCCGACCTTGGTTGAGTATGTACATGATAGGTTCAGGGTTAGCAAAGTAAAATGTAGTACCAAACATGATGACTACCTGAATGGTGGCCTCTCCTAGATGACTCTCACCCAGGTGATAAGGAAAGAATGGGTCAATTGGTTGGGAGGCATTGATGCTCCTTAGGGGAAAATGGCAAAAAACTCGCTTCTGATTCTGCTTAGGAAATCATTCTCTTGTACACCAATCTGCCAAGAGACATTTAATATGAAGAATTCACTATCTCAGCATGTGCAATAGAAATCCATTTCCAAAGGAATCAGAAACTTTATCTGAAAACTGATACATAACAAGTACCTAAGCATTTTGCCTTCTGGTTTGTATTACAGAAGGCTGGTGATAGTTTTGTAAATGGTATTGTGATGTTACATAGTAGAAAAAAAATGACAAGTCTGACAACTGTTGTAATGATAGTGGAAATTTTATATCATTTTTATACCATGATTTATGTCTCCTAGCCTGTGTGTGTCTCCACTTTACACTGTACTGAAAGAAATTATATCACCTGAGCTATTTTTCCTAAAGCTCTGTCTTGTAAGTTGTCAGGAGAAACACCTCAGAATCAGAGATCACATAACTGTGACTGTAGTGGCTCCATTGTATCATCTGCAGTACCATGCAGGGTGTGTAATAAGGCCTTGTAACAGTCCTGTGTCAGCCACACAACAGTACATCAGTGGTGCTACTTGTGCGTTACTTCTGCTTGACACAAGACAACTATTGAAAAACACTGGAGACATTACTGAACGTTCTATAAGTGACCCAGACTGGCCCTGACAGCATCTTTTATGTTCCTTTTAATGGGCATCAGTAAGACATTGTCACTTCAATGTTTCATTTTCTGCATGGTCAAAAGCTATGTGGATACTTGGTCTGAAGGGGTAGTTGCCACTGTAGAAAGTTCTCTTAATCCTGTCTCTTTACCCTACCTGTGTAATATTCCAAGCATGTTTCTTCAAAGTGGCACTGCTTGCCTCATACCTACTGTCATGCCATTCTGTGTTCTAGGCCAGTCCTAGCACCTTCAGTTTGTTGCACTCTTGTGTTTATATCTGCATGCATTCTATGGACTGGGGTCAAGGGCATGGCTGTGCTCTACAGTATTTAACCCCTCAGGGATTCAGTTCACAGTTTAGATGACTGCATAGCATTTGCAAAGCACAGCCAAGTACATGCTACATTTCAAGTACTCCTGGTCATTATGCATGCAGTCACTTGTTATGGATGTAGCCTAGATGATTAAGTAGCTGATTTTCCTTATAACTTGAAAGCACATGTGGAATGCGCAGCTGCATCTCACCTGTCTGGCTGCTGTGTGTAACTGCCAAGGGCTATACTTGTGTCCATAATGCTGCTACTGTTCATTTTATTGGCACTTGTCTTCGATGGGTGTTACTGTACTTCTTGCCTGTGGTGACATTGTGTTGGTGCTCTCAGCTAGGCCTGCTTCATTTGCTAAAGTTCCTCTAGTAATGGAGATCTCCATACTGTCACATGGGGTCTATATTATATCATCGAACTCTTAAAAAAGCAAACACTGATTGATCGACCTAATTTAAGCGAAAGCTTACAATCTCGAACTGTCAGATCAGCGATTTTTTTCCCAGGGAAAAAAAAAATCGCTGTTCCAAAACACATACACACAACATAAGCACACCAAACAAACAGAAATCCACACACATACACCTAAAATCTGATACCTAACCCTACACTAAACTATGCACACACCACTAACTACCCACTTACCTTAACCCAAACCCTAACCCTAAGGTCCGTCACTATCGCACACTCACCTCACCCGCTCCCTAACCCTAACTCACTTAAATCCGCCCTAACCCTCATGTCCACTCAATCGACACACACCTAACCCGAGCCCTAACCCTAACTCACCTAAATCACCCTAACACTCACATCCACACAATCGCACACTTACCTGAATCCGACTGGTAACTTTCCACCATAACACTGAAAATACCAAAGCAACAGAAACGGACAACCAAATTCTTTCCCTAGGAAAAAATTAGAGTTTCTGCTGCTTCGATATTTTGCAGTTTCGCGAAAATAAGTTTGATCAATCAGCGTTCGCTTTTTTAAGCGTTCGAGGATATAATATAGACCCGTCACATGCCTTTGTTCTGCTCTTTCAAATGGTCTTCTCAGGCATGGCCTTAGTCTGTCTATTGCTCTAGGCCTTTCTAGCCCTGGATATGTAGCTGTCTGCTAATGTGTGCTGATGGCTGCCAATCTAGACTCTACATGTTGCATAAGAATACATGCTTAAGACACTTTTATCCTAGAAAAATGCAGTCCTACTGATATTTGGGGATCTGTATACATTATATGCTCTATTCTCATTAGCTATGATGTTCTCAAGATCTGTTGGTTTCATACCTTGTAAATACATTATATAGTATTCTATAAGGTGAGGTATGCATGAGCATCTATCCTACATTAACAGTTTACAATAATCACTTAAGAATAGTTGAATTGATTGACACTGAATTTACATCTTGTAACCTGGCAATCTGAGAGACATTTGTCCAGTTCTATGTACGAATGTAATTATGGGGCACTTATTTTGATTCAGTGCACTCCTGACAACAATATGACACTGCACTGCATGCTGAGGCTTGCACAACAAGGGACTGTTGACTACATGTGATCCTGAGGATGTACAGGTCAAAGTCATACAGGCTGATCATACATTCATGATATTTCTATCTGTCAACCAGTAAGGTTATAATGATTTGTTGCATTGTGGTAACAGCACAGCATCAGTCTTCTGCTCTGCCATATATAAGATAATTGAAGACAGTTCATATTTAACATATTGCTTGTGCAGCGATACAATTTGTGAGCTGTAGGTCTGTGGGAGGATAGAAGGTATAACATACTAAAACTACATTTGATACTATGCAGTTTTCTGTGTGTGTTGATGGCCCACTGTTTGTTCACACTGCAATGGCTGTCAGTCAGTGCAGCATCATTGTGTGGTCGCCTGCTTTTTGATTTGTGGGGCAGATGTAGACTCTATTGCTTACGGCTATTAACTGGGGACCGAGGCCTCTGAGGCTCAATAGAATGTGCTTTGTAGAAGAAACATGGTTACAGCTGGGAATGGATGCAGAAGCAGCCACATGGAGCTTGGGGGGAAGAAATTAATAGTGGAGGAAGTGAGGTGCTTAGCAAGGTGGACTAGGACAAATAGAAGATAAGGCTTGTAGGTGGCTTTTAAAGTAGAGCACAGGTAAGGAGACCCTCTTTTCAACTGCATACATTACAAAACATATGCATGGATAGAATTTTATAACTATCAGAAATCATTTGGATGGACTGGAAATGAGCAGTGAGGGAGCAGGCCATAATTTGCTTGCATTAAACTTAGGAGCAATGTTCTTAGGACAAAAAAACTGTGCTTCATTAAAAAAGAAATTAACTACTGGAGAAGAGTTGTGATTATGTAGTAAATAAAGCTAACTGATATAGTTATCTAGGCTAGGTCTAAAAGAGTGGGCTTTGACCTTTTAGGCAGCTGTCTGGGTATTATGCTAGGCTGATGGTACTGGGACAAGGCATTCATCCGCACTGCTGTAACCCAAGTTCAGAAACAGACACAAGCCACCAGTAGGGCTGTATGGGAGGATAAGATGAAGTTGCTGACAGAGCTCTTCTATCCCTGGAAGAGGATAAGGGAAAAGCAGGGCAAACTTTGGTAGAGACCAGGAGCCTCACAGGACATTTCAAGTTTAACACAGTGGGCGATGATGATGTCCGCATGTCATTGCACTAGCTGCTTCTGTAGCTAGGGTAAACTGATCATCTGTTACAAGTAGGGAAGCTCCCAGGTTCCTTGCTTGTAGCTTGCCACTGGATCCCTTGTTCCCCAGGCCTAAGAAAGAATACCATTGAGGGTGACCTCCTGAGGAGTCAGGGGTCCGCCTAGTGAGGTCACCTTGGAGTAGGCGATATGCAATGGAGTTAAAACCATTAAAAATACTTTTAAAATACTTCATGAATTTTAAAATCACCACCTATCTACAATTATATTAATAACTTGACATTTAAATAAATTTAAATAAATAAATCCATGTGGTTGTTGTTGTTTGTCTTTTTGGCTTTTCCGGTAAGGGGTCGCCACAGTGGAACTCCAGTCCGCTAATGATTGGCAGTAGATTTTTACGAAACGCCCAGGTGCCAGCTCGACGCCCAACCTTCAACGAAGGCATGCCCATTTATGCACGCATGTCTTTCGAACGCTACCCAACCACAGGAAGGACATGCAGACTCCACACAGAAGGCACTCCCAAGCCCAGCCGTAAATCCATGTGGTAATAAATGTAAATAAATACCTAAAATATTGGAGAACATATATAAGTATAAATAAATACTCATTCAAACAGTGTATATATGAATAAGTTTGTTACACTAAGAAAATTACAAAGTGTATTTTAACGTCTATTCAGGGCTTTAATTTTCAAGAGACTATTAATAGACAAATTATCATTAAGCCCTGGCCAATACATGGCATTCAGTTTAATCTGCCATCCTAGTTCCATTTCGTCAAGTTGGTAAGACCATGCTCCACCTCTTGCCCTAATTATTACAGTGTCTAATATAATGAATTTAAAAGCATGGTCTGAGTAAGCCATAATATGTTTTGCTAAGGCGTTCCATTCCCATAGATCATGTACGTTTCTGAGATGTTCTCCTATTCTGTTTTTAAATTTGCGCTCAGTCTTGCCCACGTAAAAACATGGGCGCAAATTACAAACATCTCAGTTGTACATGAAAATCCACCTCTCAGCCAAATTCTAACTCCATTTATTGTGACACAGTTATTAATTTCCATAATGTTCGGGCAGAACTTGCATCTCCCACATTTATGCATGTGTCCTTGAAGTTACTCTTCCTGTCGTCTTTCAAACATATTTTTAAGACACTGTCCTTTCTTATATATGCAAATAGGAGTGTCCCCCAAAATGTCTCTCGTTTCTTTGTCACTCCTAATAATTTTCCAATTTTTTATTAAAATGTTCTTAATATAGTGTGCTTCATTATTGAAAGTAGTCAAAAAACTATTTTCATAAATCTTTTCATTCACTGGTGTTGTGGCCATGATTATATTAGTGTTGGCTTCATTCCTATTGTCATCTCCACTATTAATTATTTGATTTATGTTACTTATCTGGTATTCAACATTTTAGCTCCTGTCTTCTAGAATGGGAGTAAAGTGCCCAGATTGTCTTTTGTCATTAACTTCTTGCATAATCTTATCAATTAGACTAATAGGATAACCTCTTCTAAGGAACATACATTTCAGCAAGTTGCATTCCTCTACCTAGTCATCCCAAAGGGTCGTCATCCGGGCTGCACGGACAAATTACCCTTTCAGTACAGCTTGCTTTTGTTTAAAGGGATGACAACTGCTGAAATGCAAAAAAACTATTAGACTAGGTTTCTTTTCAAAATATTCTAGCTAGAAATCTATTCTCAGTTGCGTCTTTTAGTAAGTGAACATCTAAGTATGCTATATGGGTATCACTGACAGTATGTGTAAACCTCAAGAAACTGGTTGTTTCATTGATAAATGCAAAAAAGTTATCCAAGACATCTCTGGGTCCTTCCCATAATATAAACAAGTCATCCAGGTAACGCATATATGTTTTACAATATTGAAAATAGTTGGAAGTTTTAAGGTGTTGTTTCTCCCACATCAACATGACAATATTTGTGTATAGGCCACCACATGCGGAGCCCATTGCTACTCCTTCCTTTTGAAGGAAATATTGTCCTTCAAAGAAAATAAAATTATTCCTTAAAATAATGTCTAACATCTGTTCAAATAGGTTAATTTTGTCCTGTCTTAACCCTTTTAAGTGTAAAAATTCGCAAAACCATTGTAATCCAATGTCATGTGGTATTATACTATACAAATTAACCACATCTATAGTCACTAACAGATAGTCCTTTTTGTATCCAATACTATTGATTTTTCTTAAAAAATCCCAAGAATCTATACATACACTAGTTTCATTCCATACATGTTTACTTAACTCCTTCTCAAGATATTTTGCTAGGGGGTATGTTATAGAGCCTTTTGCATCAACAATTGGTCTCATTGGTGGTTGATGCATGTCCTTATGGATTTTGGGAACTCCAAAGATACTGGGAGTTATAGGGTATTCTATAGAAAGATAGTGTAATTCTGTGATGGATATTAGGCCATCAATAAACATGTCCTGAATGAAGCTCTTGATTCTCCTGTAGGCCCCATTCATTTCATTCAAGGAACTCATAGTGTACGTATCTGAATTTAAGATTTCAAACATTTTATTGTTGTAATCCACTGTATTCAAAATAACAGTACCCCCACCCTTATCTGGTTTCATGATCCTAGCACCTTTGTTATGGAGAAGAAATTTATGTTCAAAATTTTCATTCATACTTAAATTAGCTTGTGTAGTAGATGTTCTGACATATCTATTAATGTTTTTATTTAAGTCACGTAAATCAAGTTCACAAATTCTCTCATAAGCAGTTAGGGTGGGGTGTAATGGTGGATTAAACGTGCTCGAAATCTTAAATGGGTCTTTCACAGACTCTGCCTTATTAAACATGGCATTTAGGTTACGTTTCCTAGTGTACTGTTTCAAGTCCATCAATGTATGGACTAAATTAAATGACTGATGAAGAACAAAAGTAAAACCTTTTGAGAAAATTTCACACATTGTCTTGTTCAACTCTATTTCTGAAAAAATTATAGACCTTGAAGTCCTTCTCTGAATTACTACATAGTTTTAGAGGTGGGAGAAGATATTGACCATCCTGGTCTATGTCAACAGTTAATTTCTCTGTTTCCCCCTCCAACCATTCCTGTTCACACCTCAGTTGTCTCTTGAAAATTAAAGCCCTGAATAGACGTTAAAATACACTTTGTAATTTTCTTAGTGTAACAAACGTATTCATATACACACTGTTTGAATGAGTATTTATTTATACTTATATATGTTCTCCAATATTTTAGGTATTTATTTATATTTATTACCACATGGATTTATTTATTTAAATTTATTTAAATGTCAAGTTATTAATATAATTGTAGATAGGTGGTGATTTTAAAATTCATGAAGTATTTTAAAAGTATTTTTAATGGTTTTAACAAGTTTCACGGTGTTGTGGAAGTAATGACAATTTTAAGTATACTATGACTTTAAATGAAGGTGTGTTGACTGCTCTAGGATGTGATGTAATTTGAATTCCTTCTTTTAAATTCAGATGATGAAAGTAACTAACTGTATCTGATGAAGTCTCTTCAACTTAGGAGGCAAAAGCACTTATACATTTGGATATTCTACAATTTTAACCTTGGATTCTAATAAAATTTTGGTGTGTTCATATAAACATTTGCCTGCTCCATTCTACTTTGTGACTGATAAGCGATGGAGTAGTGCTGGAGTTTTTTGAGATGGTTGGAATATGGCATCTGTCTGATGCCGGTAATCGTCTTAGTGAAGTATTTCTGTGGCCTTTCCAGCTGTTGCAGAGGTCTTGCGAGGTACATGCCAAATAGGGCATTGTACTCTATGATGAGTCTAATAAGGGATGAGTAGAGAGGAACGATGACCTCTCTTTTTCTGGAGGAGAACCCCTTTGTGATGAGGTGTGCCACGTAGAAGGATTTCCTGACTACTGTGGTGACGTGATTATCAAAGGACAGACTACTATCCACCTGTGTCCCAAGGTCTTTTATCACACTTTCGGTGTTTAGTAGGCTACTGCCTATGTGGTAGTTCATGGGTACGGCATTTTTCCCCAAAGGGGATGACAATGCACTTCTTGGCACTGAGCCATGACTATGGCCATGACTTTGACACCAAGCATCAGTCTCAGTGAGGCCTCTTTGTAGAATGTTCACATCCTTAGGTGAATCGATTATGGCTCCTAGTTTGCAGTCATCTGCAAATTTCGTTAGCCAGAGATCAGCTGTATTAGCCTGGACTTCGGAGAAGTTGATAGCGAACAGGAGAGGACCCAGGACCAAACCTTGTGGTACTCTGCTTATCACTGGTCTGAAGTTGGATTTGGAGATGGCTACTGTCACTGTGTGGGTTCTGTCAGTGAGCCAGTTGATCACCCATCTTGTGACATAAGGATTTATGCCTAGTCCAGTGAGTTTCTCTATAATACCAGAGTGGGGGATGGTGTTGAAAGCCTTGGTGAGGTCAAGATAGGCTGTGTGCACTACCTTACCCTAGTCTACGGCTCTAGTGACTGCTTTGAAGAAGTCAATCAGGTTTAGGAGGCATGATCTACCCTTTACAAACCCAAATTGAGTGGGGTCCAGAGTTTGGAGGTTACCTATGTCTTTGTTTATAAGCTCTAGGATGATGCATTCCATGGCCTTGCAGACCAGGCTCGTCAGCCTAATGGGGCAGTAGTTCCCAGGGTCTGTGGTGGCACCCCCTTTGTGGAATGGGATAACTGTCGCTGTGTGCCATGCCATAGGCACAAAGCCTGAAGGCAGGCTATGGTTGAACATGGTACTTAGGTGGGGTGCCAGTTTGTTCTGTAGTTCATGCAGAATGCAGCCTGGTATGTTGTCCAGTCCCATAGATGCTGTGCTCTTGGCTTTGGAGAGTGCGGTCTTCACCTGTGCAGCTGTGATTTCAGGGGTTCAGCAATCATCTGGCATGGGGATGGGCCCTTTGGGGAGTGGGGGGGGTGAAGTTAGCACTGAAAGTGTCTGCCAGGATGTTGGCAATATCAGTTGGTTCAGTAAATGTAGTGCCATTATGCTGTAGTTCAGAGCAGATCTGAGTGTTGCCATTGAGATTCTTGACATAGCTGTAGAAGGCTTTGTGGTTGTGTTTAGAATCCAAGGTGATTTTATTTTTGTAACTAACTTTGGAGTATTTTATGAAGGATCTTAGCTTCTTGCTGAGGCTGACCAGGGAGTTCTCCTGCAGTCATGGGATTTTACTCTTTTCTGCAACAGTTTCTTCCTTCTTTTGTAGAACTTGTTTATGGCAGGGGACCACCAGGTTGGCTTCCTTTTTCTGGAGGATAGCTTCTTGGTTCTCTTGGGATGACACGGTCCATGCACTCATGTATGTGTTTATACAGTGCATTTGTATATGATTCAGCAGTCATGCCACTATTTTCCATCTGTATGGGTGTAATGAAGTTTGCCACTTCTGACTTAAGATGCATGAAGTTGGCTTTGAAGAAGTTTTTTACGGTGGTTTCCTTAATGGGGAGGGGGGGGTGGGATATGGATGTCTAGGGTGATTAGCTTGTGGTCAGACCTGACAAGTGAGGAGTTGACCTCTGGCCTGGAGCACCTATTACCCATATCGGTAATGACCAGGTCCAGGATGTTGCTATCCCTGGTAGGGGTATGGGCAAGTTGGTCCAGGGCATTGGAATTGATGAATTCCAGAAAAAGTTGGGCAAATGAGTTAGTACATGAATATTTTTCCCAGTTGATGGAGGGGTAGTTGAAATCTCCCAAAAGTAGGGTATTGGGCTGCACCTTAATATTATCCAGTATATCGAGAAACATAGAGTGGACGTCCTGGGGCATGGCAGGGGATCTGTAACATGCTACAACCTGAATTGCAGTCTTGCTCAGTGTTACTTGTACTTGGATAATTTGGAGGCATTATGTTGAGCAACTAGCCTGGAGGTGTGAATATCCTTTATGTATATTGACACGCCTCCTCCTTTAGTATTTCGGTCTGGGTTGGGTAGCCAAAAGGTGTGGTAAGAATTGTAGCCTGGTAATGCAGGGGTGCTCTCTTGAGCCTTAAACCAGGTCTCTGTCACTGCACAGATGTTGATGTTCTCCATCTTAAGGAGAGCCTCGACCGTGTGCATTTTGAGGTTTAGACTTCTAGCATTGAGCAGCATTACCCTTAGTGTTCGCTTGTTTATGTCTACTATGGTGTTGCATTTGATGTTTGAGCCTTGCCTAAAAAAGGCACTATAGGGGCAGCAAGGGCCTTAGCCAGTATCTGGAATCCCAGCAGTGACAGGTGCAGGCCATTTCTGGCAAAGCATCGTGGCCTGTCGATCATGTCGTGCCAGGCAGACAGATACTGGATCCCCTTGGAATGGCACCAGAATCTTAGCCAATTGTTGAAGTCAGTCCTTTTGTCCTTCTACTGTGGTATCATTCTGGGTGATGGCAGGATGCTACTCAGGGCTAGTGTTATACCTGCCTGGGCCACATGGTCAAAGAGCTCCTCTATGTCTCTTTTCATGCAGTTCAGGAGGTACATCTCAGGTCATTCACTCCAACATGGCCAATGACAGAGTCATACTTGTACTTGTTGTGGAGTGACCTGAGGGTGTGCGTTATATGGCAGATCCTGGCACCTGTCAGTCAGGTGACAGTGACTTTCTCCTTGTTCAGCCTAGTGAAGGGGACGTCAGTGTGCCTGACTATACGGTCGCCAATGACTAGTGTGCTGGGTACATTGTTTTGCCTTATGGGCTGAGGTTGAGTGGCACACTGATTTTGGGGGCTATGTGATGTTCGGGTAGTGTTGGGGTTGGTGGTTGCTTTTGTTTCAGCTTTGGAGGTCTCTGTTGTTTGGCCAGATTTTTATTGAGAACCTCCGCGAATGTAGGTGTGTGTTTTGTATTACTATGTGTAGATTTGGGAGGTGCAGGTTTTGTTGGACTATGAGTTGAGTCTGGTGTGGTGTTAACCTTCTCCTCTTGACTGTTTAGTCCAGTCTTGGATTGAGAGAGCTTGGCTTCCAGTTTAGCTATATAAGTGCATCTCTCACAGGTTGTAGTGATGGGTGGTAGGAGAAGAGGGTTGTCAGTGTACATGAGGCAATTGCTACATTGCCCCAAGATGCCCAGATTAATCAGGTGGACAGGAGAAAACACCAGGAGCTGACCCTCGGACATGCCTGGTTAGTGCTTATTAATTTAAGTACTAGGAGCTGATTTCATCTTCATTAGTGAGGAAAACTGAGTGCTGCAGTAATTTGTAGATTATTTAGTGCTTGCAGCGAGAGTTGGACAAGTGCAGAGCACCAGGAACAATTATGAGTGCTAAAACTAGAAGACTGGCTAGTTTATTAAGAATACAGAAACAGTTTTGAGTGCTAAAACTAGACAACTGGCTAGTTTTATGGGAACATAAACAGTTTTGAGTGCTAAAACTAGAAGACTAGCTAGTTCAAGAGAAAATAAACAGTTTTGAGAGCTAAAACACGAAGACTGGCTAGTTCTAGGGGAAAATCTGAAGAGCAGACTTTCTGGCACTGGGAATAGTTTAACCACAGTTAAATGCCGCAGTGCGCAAAACCACACAAGCACAGGTTTTTAATCAGAAAGATGAAAGGAATAGAAATAGCCCAAAACGGCCAATGACACTACAGATTCTGAGCTGAAACCACTCCTCCAGGCGACAGATAGGCTGTTACAAAGCTCACCACTCTCACTGATGAACAGAGAAGCTTCCCTCTATCTCAGAAAGTCTGGGCAACATAGAAACTTAGAAACAGCCCAGAATTCAGCAAAATCTGAAAACCACACTCTACTCGCTCTAGAACAGAGATAGGATTTTTTTTTTCAAAAGTTAGAGCAGATACAAGTAAAAAAACACTTTAAAGCAAGAAAAGGCTATCGCACTTGAGTGTGTCGCCCTTTACAATTAAACAGATGAAAAAACACTTAAAAATGATCAATTAAAGTGCAACAATATAAGAATTCAAAAAAAAGTTCAAGTGAGTAGCAGTTAATAAAAAACGGCTGGAATAATGTGGCTAGCAAAAACAAGCAATAAAAAGCAAAATAGAGGTACTTAATCCACTCAAAGTTTTCCTTTCCTCTCTTTGCCACTGTAGGACTCTGCAGGACACCCAGGCAGGCTCTTGTTGAGGTAAACAAATGCAAAAACCATGCAAACACGGATTTTTAAACAGAAAGATGAAAGGAATAGAAATAGCCCAAAACGTCCAATAAAACTACAGATTCTGAGTCTAACCACTCTTCCAGGTGACAGATAGGCTGTTTAAAGCTCACCACTCTCACTGATGAACAGAGATGTTTCCCTCTATCTCAGAAAGGTCTGGGCAACACAGAAACTTACAAACAGCCCAGAATTCAGCAAAATCTGAAAACCGAACTCTACTACCTCTAGAAAGGCAGGAAACGAGTACAGAGATAGGATTTTTTTTCAAAAGTTAGCGCAGATGCAAGTAAAAAAACACTTTTAAAGTAAGAAAAGGCTTTCACACTTGAGTGTGTAGTCCTTTACAATTAAACAGATGAAAAAACACTTAAAATGATCAATTAAAGTGCAACAATATAAGAATTCAAAAAACAGTTCAAATAAGTAGCACACAGTTAATAACAAATGGTTGGATTAATGCAGCTAGCAAAAATAAGCAATAAAAAGCAAAACAGAGTAATTAATCCACTCAAAGTCGCCCTTTTCTCCTTCTGCTACTGTTGTAAACATTTAGTGGTAACACTTTTGTGTGCTACAATAATTGCTACAAGAAGTCTGGTAGAGTGCTAAACTAATAAGCTAGTAAAAGTGCAGGAGAGAAGAGAAGTAGCAGATCTAAAGGAAAAATTGAAGAGCACACTTTGGCACCACTCAGAAGCTTACAAACAGTCCTGGATACAGGAAATCTGTATCTGGGCTAGACTAGTTACAGGAAAGATGAGAGAAAAGTGCAAATGTGGGCTTTTAAACAAGAAAGTTGAAAGAGATGGAAAAACTGCCCAAACAGCGAGTAAACTAGAATTTCTGGGCCAGAAACCACTCCTCTTATGGTAGATAGGCTACCTAGTGTTTACCACTTCCACTGATAAGCTAAAAAGGCTTCCCTCCAACACAGAAAAGTTTTGGGGGCTCAGAAGCTTACCAACAGTCCTAGATACAGCAGATCTGTATCTGGACTAGACTAGTTACAGGAAAGGTGGGAAACAAGCGCAAACACAGGCTTTTAAACCAGAAAGTTGAAAGAGATGGAAAAACTGCCCAGACAGCCGATAAACTACAATTTCTGGGCCAAAAACCACTCCTCTTGTGGTGGATAGGCTACCAAGTGCTTACCACTCCCACTGATAAGCTAGAAGGCTTCCATCTAACACAGAAAGGCTTGGGGGGCTCAGAAGCTTACCAAAAGTACTTGATACAGCAAATCTGTATCTGGACTAGACTACTTACAGGAAAGGTGGAAACAAGCGCAAATGTGGGGTTTTAAACCAGAAAGTTGAAAGAGATGGAAAAACTGCCCAAATGGCCAATAAACTACAATTTCTGGACCAGAAACCACTCCTCTTCTGATAGATAGGCTACCTACTGCTTATCATTCCCACTGATAAGCTAGAAGGCTTCCCTCCCACACAGAAACGCTTGGGGGCTCAGAGGCTTACAAACAGTCCTGGACACAGCAAATCTGTATGTGGACTAGACTAGTTACAGGAAAGGCAGGAATCAAATTTAGAATTTTTTTCCAGAAAGCAGCTAAAACAGCACTAAAGCAATTCAAGTGCGGTGCAAGCTATCACACTTGAGTGTGTAGCAGTATTAAAGCAAATACAGTTTAAATAAATGCAATTTATTCAAAATGTATTCTGAATTAAATTCAACTCTGAACAGTCAAAAGGTGCCAAAAAATATACTTATCAGCACACTCAGTCAGAACACAAGGAGAGAGATTTCTTTTTGTCAGTAAAGTGCAAAGGGAGGATGGAGGAGAAGAAGATAATTCAAGGTTAAGAACCATGGTCTTAGACAGTAATGCTGAGCATTTGTACAGTTAAGTAAACTTTGGCAAGGTAGTTTGTTCAATCTTTCTTGCTCTAAGTCAGCTGAGATAGTTGGTCATGACAAATAAATGCATATTTTAGTCATCTATGGTCTCTCACAAAGTCCATAAAGCAGGTTTATTATTTATTTATTGATTTATTTAACATTTGTTTACCAGGAAAGTCCGACTTGGAACAAAACGAATTTGCAGTGGAAGCCCGGAGAAAAACACTCCGGATGCATGTCTTTGTAATATGGAAGGAAACCGGAGCTCCCAGAGGAAACCCACATGAATGCAGGGAGGACATGCAGATTCCACACAGAAGGAACCCCAGCCGAGAATCGAAACAAAGAACCTCTTGTTGTCAGGTGACAAAGCTAACCGCTGCACCACTGCACTGCCCAAGGTTTACTAGCTACCTAACAAACAAGTTTCAGATTATAAAAGGTCTGATTATACTAACTTTTCAGCACTACCATCATTTATTAGATTCCCTCAAGGCTTAATGCTAGGTCCTATAATTTTCGCCATATTTATTAATTACATGGTTGAATTTCGTATGAATGCCAGATTCATACAATACATTGATGGGCTCTTGTATGAGTAATTTAATGTGTGCTGGTTTGGACAAGGCATGGGACCTGAAGGTTGACATGGCATGGAGGTTTTGAAAAGGTATAGAACATATAAACTGACCTAACAGGGCCCTCAAAGTCATCAAATGACTGTATACTGGAACCTGGAATATATATAAATATAAGCACATTTATGGCAAAATCCACATTTACGTTTACTCTCACTTCTCTTGTCTCATGAAACACCCTTCTCTAACACCTTCTTCATATGACTGGCCATCTTACAGACCACACATGGAGGGCTGCAAACTTCTTGGAATCAAATGCTTTCAAAATATTCCAATCATTCATAATAATAATGAAAACATCATCATTCATAGGGCCATACTGTAAAATTAAAGCCTTGGTAAAATTATCGTGCTTATCCTCTAAAGATGTATTATGATTTTTCGAGTGTATATTAAATAAATCATTACCTAAAATAGGAGTAAAATAATTTTCTCTACTAATTAATACCTGATTTTTATAAACATGTATATGTATATATATATATATATATATATATATATATATATATATATATATATATATATATATATATAAAAAAAAAAAGTTTCTTCAGATAGTCTATTTCTAAAAATAAATCAACCAACTTATTACACTCAATTAAAAAATTATATTTCTCAGAAATCATCCCAGAAATTCTAATAAATTGCCCCTTCACAATGCCTTTTTTCATTTTCAATGTGTGACAACTCTTGAAGTATAATAAACTGCTACTATAAGTACTTTTCCTATAAATGGTAGATAAAAAATTTGACAGAATTCTTGTACATAAGCACATCCAAACAAATAATATTATCAAATGCAAAAACATGGGTGAATTTAAGAAGTAAGATAGTGTCATTAATAAAGGTTAAAAACTCATGCATCGTATCCAAGCCACCTGACCATAATATAAAAAATATTTTCCAGGTATCTTGAATCTGATGGAGTGAGTACTCATCACCCTGCAGATATCTGACATGACTATCATTAGCGGAAAGAGATAAAATTAACTAACCACTAATTTATTTTTTAATCCTCCATGCCTGCTTACAATCAGTCCCTTTCCTTCTCTCTGCCCATTCATTCTCCCTCACATACTTAACAGGCTAGAACATCAAATGATCTTCTACCAACTCATTCCATTTATGCTCAGGTTACAAGACTTCAGAGGAGAGGATATCACACAGTCAGCCATTAAGGGCATTGATTACCCCACACAGTTTAGGTAAAATGTTTTCGGCAAAGAATTATTCATTGCAGTTATAAATATCCATGTGTATGGTTTACAATGTATAGAGTATGTGGGGGATATGCCCCCACACCCCCATACCCCCTAACTATATATACTAACTTCAGGATCGCACTACAGTGGCGAAAAGGGCATATACCTTTTACTTTAAAGTGTCATAGTTATGAGTTTCAGTCAAGTGAGTTTTCAGTCTTTTGAACTGTCAGTGTTTTGGTCTCAGTCAAATGAAATTTAGGTCATACGAAGTAGACCTTTATGTACATATCTATGAAGTACTTTACCTGACGTATCTTCTACCTAATTATCATGCTAGCTCAATTACGATGTTCGCAAAAAACAATTTCTGTTTTTATGGAGCTTTTATCCCTGGGTATCAACTGAATCTTCCATGGCCTAGTCAGACAATCCTACTAAACAAACGCAATAAATTAATAAATTATCATAATAACTTAAGCTGCCTGTGAACATCTGAGGAATGTCTCCCCATTGTTTCTTCAAGTGAAAATATGGGGAGCTGAAAAAACTGATAGCATTATAGCATTGGTGCAGCGGTTGCGTTGTCACCTCACAGCAAGAGGTTCTCTGGTTCGATTCTTGGTTGGAGTGCCTTATGTGCTGAGGCTGCACTTCCTCCCTGCATTCAGGTGGGTTTCTTCCGAGTGCTCCAGTTTCCTCCCAGGTTATAAAGACATGCATCTGGAGCATTTCTCCCTGGGCCACCTCTGAAAATTGGCTTCGGTTTAAGTCGGACTTTCCAAGTAAAA
Organism: Protopterus annectens; assembly: GCF_019279795.1. NCBI lineage: Eukaryota > Metazoa > Chordata > Ceratodontiformes > Protopteridae > Protopterus > Protopterus annectens. The sequence goes on along the minus strand of NC_056739.1, from coordinate 1,269,041,449 downwards.
CAAAATGTTAAATAAAAAAAAAATGTTAAATAAACATAAGGGTATGTCTTTAATAGAACCTTGCTTTTTTTGACAAGTCAAAAAAAAAATTCTTAGCAAATCTGAGATTCTTTTGTCAGGTGTAACAGTTGGCAAATAAAACATCTTTCAGGGTCAATACACTTAAAAGATTACCAGATTGTATGAATTCAAAGGACTGTAAACCTAATATTTTGCAACATCAAACTGCAAATACTCTTTTATGAAGGCCATACACGCAAAATGTCTCTAAGAAAACATTTATTTTAATATTTTGAAGCCAGAAAAGTAAACCAAAGCAAGCCTCCAACAAAGCTGATACATGAATTTTGACAGAGAATTATGTTCTACTAAACTGCTACCTGGAGCACAATTACTGCAGGATTATGAGTAAGGACATAGGTACAGATTCCTCTGTACTCCTAAGAACATGTGCCACTTAGTCCTATAAGCTTTCTATTTTACCACCTGCAGTAATTCTCAAGAAAGTGAAGTCTAGTTGTGGTTCAAGTAGTAATCCTCCATACTTACATAAGAGACTGGACATTTGGATGAAGGACCTAACCCTGTTACCAAAATTTAATGGCATTTTTCATACCGGTTCTGAAAATATTTGTAGGTGGAGGAACATCCATTGTCATTACAGACAAGTTGGAGCTATCAAAATCATACTTGAATGCCGTCTTTAATTACCATCTAAATCAAAGGTCTATATCCCCCCATCATAAGAAAAATTAGATGAGTGCCACTGTGTCCTTTCTGGAATACTAAAGCATGTCAATTCTGATGTGTAACAAAATGGTCTGCATGTCGGTAGCCTCATTTCTGTACTACAAACTTAACTAGTGCCACAGGTCCTCATTACTTGCAGTAGATTATTTATAGTAGATCTTCAAGGAATAGTCATTTTAACAGTAAACTGTAACATCTAAATTATCTCACCTTACCTCCCAACCCCTGTGACCTGAAACTGCAAAAGCAATAATTTATTTCCTTTCCTGCACAGGCCTGCATACACCTGCATAGACCAAGATAGGCTCACAATGGTGCGCACTAATGTTGGTATGTGAGTGGCTGCATACACATCCTACAATGGAGTACATTGTTTTCAGTTCTTCATACTAGAATTCCCTGGCAAGGAAAGATGCAGTAGCCGAATAGTCCTTCCTTAGTATAATTAAATAAAAAAACAAAACAAACAAAAAATAGAAAAGTAATTGACAAATGACAAAACTACAATCCACTCTGCTACAGGCCCCACGAGGAGCTCAGTGTCTCTCCAAGCTAACACCACTCTTAAGTATTCAACTGCGGTACGACCTTTATCATTCTTATAAGAAAAGCGCACTCCGGGTCTGAACTGTCTGCAAACAGCTAAAGTTAACTTTGAGTATGTGTCTACCTGTTTGAGCCAATATTCATTTTCCCCTGGTGAGCACTCTGCTTTGGCTTGTAAGAAGCCCCCCCCCCACACACACACACACACACACACACACACTCATGTTCCATTTTCCCTCTTATTCCCTTCTGTTAGCAAATAGTATCCATAACTGATAAATACTGTGTTTGTTAATTTAAACTGAGACCACAGTAGCCTACAGATACAAGGTTATCCCGTTTTTCCACCTGAGAAATGGTTAATAAATGACTTACCCTTTCAGAGCAGCCTTGGTCAATTCTGATTGTTTCTTAAACACAAACTTGTCTTTGCTTTGGCTCATTAGCAGCAGCAGAAAAGAACTGCTTGCTCACAACCTTGTTCTCCCCCTCCACCTTCGCCTGTTTATTACCTTAAGCCAATCCCAAAGTTAATAAATATTACCTGTGGCAGGCACCATTTTTAAAACTACAATCCACTCTGCTACAGGACCCATGAGGAGTTCATAGTCTCTCTAGTAAGTGTTTTACAACTGTATATGCTTATTTATGTTGAATTGTGTTAGACATCTAATATGATTTATGCTTTATTACTGGACATTACTATGGCATCCTAGCATTTTGTTTGTCTACACCAAGTTGTTTTTAGTACAATAGTATGGTCTATTTTCATAGCTGCACCTTGTTCACTAATGTTATTCATGTATATGTGTTGTGTGTAGACAGCTCATACTTGTGTCTAATTATTTCTATATAATTGTGCTGTTACTGGTGGATATAATCACATTAGAAACCCTGGGCAGAGTGCTGCTCGCTATATTTTTATCTGTGACTGCATAACTGTCAGCTGAGGCACCTTCTAACTGATGTTTTTCCAACTGGCTCAGTATCTGCATATAATAGTAGTTGGTTCAAGACATATTTTCCTGTATGCAGTAGCTATTTGCTCAGTTTGTTTTCTGTAATCTTTATATCTTTACCATCTCAAAGTGCTTACTCCTCTCTGTACTCTTCTTTTCTAGACCTAACACCACTCTTAAATATTCAACTGCTGTACCACCTTTATCATTCTTATAAGAAAAGTGCAGTCTGGGTCTGAACTTTCTACAAACAGCTAAAGTTAACTTTGAGTATGTGTCTATCTGTTTGAGCCAATATTCATTTTCCCCCGGAGAGCACTCTGCTTTGCCCCCACCCACACACACACACCTTCCATTTTCTCTCTTATTCCTTTCTCTTAGCAAATAGTATCCATAACTGATAAATACTGTGTGTTTGTTAATTTAAACTGAGACCACAGTAGCCTACTGATACAAGGTTATCCTGTTTGTCCACCTGAGAAATGATTAAGAAATGACTTACACTTTCAGAACAGTCCTTGGTCAAGTCTGATTGTTTCTTAAACACAACCTTGTCTTTGCTTTGGCTCATTAGCAGCAGGACAAAATAACTGCTTGCTCACACCCTTGTTTTCCCCCCTCCCCCTTCCCTCTTTATTACCTTAAGCCAATCACAAAGTTAATAAATATTACCTGTGGCAGGCACCATTTTTAAAACTATAATGAACTCTGTTACAGGCACCATGAGGAGCTCAGTGTCTCTCCAGTAAGTGTTTTACAACTGTATATGCTTACTTATGTTGAATTGTGTTAGACATCTAATATGACGTGCTTTATTACTGGAAGTTACTATGGCATGCTAGCATTTTGCTTGTATGCACCAAGTTGTTTTGGATAATAGTATGTTCTATTTGCATAGCTGCACCTTGTTCACTAATGATATTCATGTATATGTGTTGTGTGTAGACAGCACATACTGGTGTCTAATTATTTCTATATAATTGTGCTGTTAATGGTGGATAGAATCACATTAGAGACCCAGGGCAGAGTGCTGCTCCCTATATTTTGTTCTGTGACTGCATACCTGTCAGCTGAGATCCCTTCTAACTGATGTTTTTCCAGTTGGCTCAGTATCTCCATATACTAGTAGTTGGTTAAAGACATATTTTCCTGTATGCAGTAGCTATTTGCTCAGTTTGTTTTTTTGTAATCTTTATAACCTGTCTTTACCATCTCAAAAGTGCTTACTCCTCCCTGTATTCTTCTTTTCTAGACCTAACACCACTCTTAAGTATTCAACTGCGGTACCACCTTTATCACTCTTATAAGAAAAGCGCAGTCCGGGTCTGAACTGTCTGCAAAAAGCTAAAGTTAACTTTGAGTATGTGTCTACCTGTTTAGCCAATATTAATTTTCCCCTGGAGAGCTCCCTGCTTGGCTTGTAAGCAACACACACACAGACACACAGACACAGACACACACACACATCTTACATTTTCTCTCTTATTCCCTTCTGTTAGCAAATAGTATCCATAACTGATAAATACTCTGTGTTTGTTAATTTAAACTGAGACCACAGTAGCCTACTGATACAAGGTTATCCTGTTTTCCACCTGAAAAATGGTTAAGAAATGACTTACAGTTTCAGAGCAGTCCTTTGTCAATTCTGATTGTTTCTTAAACACAAACTTGTCTTTCCTTTGGCTCATTAGCAGCAGTATAAAAGAACTGCCTGCTCACACCCTTGTTCTCCCCCTCACCTGTTTATTACCTTAAGCCAATCCCAAATTTAATAAATATTACCTGTGGCAGGCACCATTTTTAAAACTACAATCCACTCTGCTACAGGCCCCATGAGGATCTCAGTGTCTCACCAGTAAGTGTTTTACAACTGTATATGCTTATTTATGTTCAATTGTGTTAGACATCTAATATGATTTATGCTTTATTACTAGACGTTGCTATGGCATGCTAGCATTTTGTCTGCACCAAGTTGTTTTTAGTATAATAGTATGGTCTATTTGCATACCTGCGCCTTGTTGACTAATGTTATTCATGTATATGTGTTGTATGTAGACCGCTCATACTGGTGTCTAATTAATTCTATATAATTGTGCTGTTACTGGTGGATAGAATCACATTAGAGACCCAGGACAGAGTGCTGCTCGCTATATTTTTATCTGTGACTGCATAACTGTCAGATGATGTCCATTCTAACTGATGTTTTCCAATTGGCTCAGTATCTGCATATACTAGTAGTTGGTTCAAGACATATTTTCCTGTATGCAGTAGCTAGTTGCTCAGTTTTTTTTTTGTAATGTTTATAATATATCTTTACCATCTCAAAAGTGCTTACTCCTCTCTGTACTCTTCTTTTCTAGACCTAACACCACTCTTAAGTATTCAACTGCGGTACCACCTTTATCATTCTTATAAGAAAAGCACAGTCTGGGTCTGAATTGTCTGCAAACAGCTAAAGTTAACTTTGAGTATGTGTCTCCCTGTTTGAGCCAATATTCATTGTCCCCAGGAGAGCACTCTGCTTTGGCTTGTAAGCAGCCCCCCCCCCCCCCCCCACACACACACACACACACACACACACACACACTCATCTTCCATTTTCTCTCTTATTCCCTTCTGTTGGCAAACAGTATCCATAACTGATAAATACTGTGTGTTTGTTAATTTAAACTGAGACCACAGTAGCCTACTGATACAAGGTTATCCTGTTTTTCCACCTGAGGAATAGGTAAGAAATGACTTACAGTTTCAGAGCAGTCCTTGGTCAATTCTGATTGTTTCTTAAACACAAACTTGTCTTAGCTTTCGCTCATTAGCAGCAGTACAAAAGAACTGCCTGCTCACACCCTTGTTCTCCCCCTCCCCCTTACCTGTTTATTACCTTAACCAGTCCCAAAGTTAATAAATATTACCTGTGGCAGGCACCATTTTTAATACTACAATCTACTCTGCTACAGGCCTTATGAGGAGCTCAGTGTCTCTTCAGTAAGTGTTTTACAACTGTATATGCTTATTTATGTTGAATTGTGTTAGACATCTAATATGATTTATACTTTATTACTGGAAGTTAATAAATATTACCTGTGGCAGGCACCATTTTTAAAACTACAACCACAATTTGAGCACCACATGCTCGGCTCTGCCATAGAACTTATTAAAACTGCCTGGACTGGGGCACAGCTAACTGATAGTTTGTGGAAATACAGGGTACCTACCTGAGTCTCCACATTCACTATCATAAATTCATTTATCAGTTCACTCTGTTACCTGACTGCTTCCTGCCCCCTCATAAGAGCAACTAACAGGGTCTCTACCCGCTTCGCTCCCCACCCTGCCCCCTATTTACTGCCGCCCCCAGTGGTCCTACTTTGATTACACTCACAAACCCCTCCCATCTTTCCAATAGCCAACCATGGCACTAAACACAACACTACCGCCTCCATCTTCCCAATACTGTCACTCTTCTTCAGCTGACATGTACAAGCATACCTTACCTCTGCTCACTGCATGCACTCTCCTTGCATATCTATCTTATATCCCACCAAAACTCCATCATTCCCCCACTCAACCACTACCACCGTACTACTACTCACACCACCACTCATGTCTCACCCTCACTCAGCTCCCCTCCCACCAACTCAAGAACCATCCCTATGCACCCCCACATATTCTACCAACTATATTACTCAAACATAAAGCATCCCTACAACTTAACATAGTAACCCTCCCACCATACCTATTACCCACAGAGCACAATCATAAAGTTTCCCTAATAAACAAACACATTCAAAAACTGAGAAAACTAATAACCTCATGCATATCAAAACTAGCCCTAAGTGGAGACATCCACCCCAACCCTGGCCCTACCATCTCGAACCCCAATCCTCATAATCAGACTAGAAACCACAACTTCTTTCATATCACAGCCAGTAGAAAGTCACGTGACTTCCTTCTACTAAGCCTAAATATTAGAAGTATATCCAACAAAGTCCATGAACTCCATGCCACCATAGACTTGTACTCCCCAGATATAGTCATCCTGATAGAAACCTGGCTAAAACCTCACATTACCAGTGAGCAAATCCTCCCTAACGGTTACTGCATACTAAGAGTAGACTGGCCAAACAAGAAAGGAGACCATGTAGCTATAATATTTAAACAGCATCTAAACATCCAGATCTTAAAATCATCAGCTCCACAAACAGGCAATGAAGAAATAATATATACCAACCTCAAAATAAACCAAAACAAAACCATCAACATAATTGGATGCTGCTTCTCACCTAGCCAAAACATCCCTCCACTAGAAAACCTCCTCAGCTGGTCTACCCACCATCTCCCCCAAGAAACTATAATTTTAGGTGATTTCAATATTGACTGGCAATCCTGTTCTGGCAGCCATCCAACCCATCATGTAAACCTTCATTGCTTCACCCAACTAGTCCAGTCGCCAACCAGGATATATAAAAACTCCAGCAAGCACACTACCCTGGATTGGATACTAGTCAGTAAGAGCCCCCAGTCATATATAACAGGCTGCTTATCAGATAGCCTCAGTGATCACTCCTCAACATTCCTACTCAAAAAATACCTATACCAAGCTAAACCTGTCATCTACCTTAAAATATGTAAAAAACTAAACTTTAACCCACTCACATTCATCTCATCCCTTAAAGAATGTAACTGGCATCCTCTAAAGTGCCTCAGTCTTGATGACGCAGTTGAATTTTTTAATACTACCTTCCTGAGCATCCTTAATTACCATGCCCCCATAAGACTTTCCAGAACCAAAGCACAACCCCCTCCATAGCTACAGAAAACCACTAAGTCAGAAATGAAAAACAGGGATAAAGCCTGGGTGCACTGGCGCAAAACCAAAACCCCCTCAACTAGACAGAAATTCCTAGAACTACACAATAGAGTCAAAAAGCTAATAAAACAGGACAAATTCCAATACTACCAGTCTGCCCTAGACTCCTCCCAACACAGCCCCAAACAATTCTGGTCCTCCATAAATTCCACCCTCCACCCGGGTAAAGTCAGTACCCCTCCTCCTAACATCCCTCACTCCTCTGAAAATATTGCTACCTCATTCAACACACACTTCACACAAACCATACTATCACTAGCTAAACAACACAACCCCCCCCCCCTCCAACCCACACCTTCAACTAGTAATCTCCCCACTGCCTTCTCTTTTTCTCCTGTACCTACCTCCAACATAAAAAAAATCTTAACTAAACTTAACCCCACAAAATTAGCAGCAGACAACTTCCCAAGTGAATACCTACAAATTGCAGCTGATGCTCTGGCCTACCCAGTATCCATCTTGATTAACCGATCTCTGTCAGAAAGTTAAGTTCCCACACTATGGAAAGTATCATATATAATTCCCCTCCACAAAGGCGGCCCCTCCACAGAACTAACCAATTACCGCCCCATAGCTATTCTCTCTCCACTCTCAAAATACTAGAGAGATGCATTCACTTTCAGGTCTCAGACTACCTCTTTACTAACAACCTTCTTTCCAATACTCAGCATGGTTTCTGACCAAACCATAGCACCACCACTGCCTTACTCTCCTTTACTAACACTATCCTTCAGCATAAAAACAATGGCCATCTCTCCTCTGCTACTTTCCTAGACCTATTTAAAGCATTTGACATGGTCCCACACAAACAACTCATCTCTGTCCTCAATAACCTATCCTTCTCTCAATCTGTCACCAACTGGTTTCAAAGTTACCTGTCTGAATGCCAACAATCCGTTGTATGGCAGAATGGCATATCTCCTCAACTACCTGTCTCTATAGGGGTACTCCAAGGATCTATCCTTGGACCCCTACTCTTCTCTAGTTTCACCAATAATCTAGCCTCTACCACCAAACATGGCACACTCATACAATATGCAGATGACTCAACCATCATCTGCTCAGCCCAGTCCCTACCCAAACTGCAAAAAGTCACACAAGAAGCATTTTCCTCTGTTGAAACTTGGTTATCCAATGCCCATTTAATACTCAACCCAAACAAAACTAAACTACTCATCTTCCAATCCACCAAACATACTCAAAACAACTCTCACTTTAACATCACAGCAAAAGACAACACCACTATACACCCAACAGAAGACACCAAATTGCTAGGAGTGGAAATAGACAAACTAAAATTTGACATTCACATATCCATGACCATAAAAAAAGTCCACAAAAAACTAGGAGCGTTATACAGAAATAAACAACTTCTCACCAAAGCAGCAAAGATTTCAGTAGCAAATTCCCACCTTATCTCCACCCTACTTTATGTCTCTCCAATATATACCAACCTAAGACAATGTGATCTAAACAAGCTAGAGACCTGCTACAACAAAATCGCCAAATTTGCCACAGGGGCATCCTACCGTAGTCAGCACTGTCTCTCACTTGCTGAACTGGGCTGGCTTGAACTCCCTCACCTCCTTCAATGGTATCAACTCTCACTCGCCCACAAACTAGTAAACCATCCACTAAATGTCCCATCCCTCCAGAATCTACTCCAACCCTATTGCACCACCAGGCCACTAAGATCCAGCAACAAAAATCACTTGCAAATCACTAAAGCCAATAACTCTGCTGGTGAAGCACTATTCTCTTGCGCCGTAGCCAAATTATGGAACTCCCTCCCACCCACAATCACCTCCACACCATCATGCACCCACTTCAAAACTTAAAAGCGCACCTAAAAACATGCTGGCTATGCCCTTGCAACTCCCACTGTAATATCACCCACCCCATCCAACCACGACCTTTCTTTCCACTCCACTAACTACCTTGATTATAGCAAGCTCGGATGCTCATAAGCCTACTACTTATTATACAGCAGACACTTCTTATTGTAACAATTGTTAATGTCTGTTATGTACTTCGCAGATAAAGATTCTAGTTGTCTACTGATGTACTATGTTCTTCATCTGTAACTATGTTTGTAATTAATTGTTATGTTAATCAAATTGTTAATCGCTATGTAAATCCAATGTAACTACTGTCTGTATATTTTAACAGTGGAGCTTTTCTCCCCGGGCCTCTGCTGAAAATGGACCTACGTCCAGTTGGACACTCCCGGTCAACAAATGTAAATAAATAAATAAATAATATGTGTAACACAAATAGTCCTTTCTACAGTATAATTTAATAAAGTACAAAAATATAAAAAAACGAAATGTTTAACAAAGTACAAATGTGTAAAAAAATAAATAAAACTAATCAGCTGTAATGCATTAGTGAGTGACTTAAGTACTAAAAGAAAAATAAGAGCAAAATTAATAAAATAACAATATTAAGAGAAGCAAATACTTTATCAAAGATGAGACTGTATGACAACCATGCCCCTAAAAAATGTAACCTTGCTGAAAAATATGAAGTCAAAGAATAAATGAGAAAATTATTTAAATACTGGTGGTTGAAAACCTGACAGTGAAAAGACTGATGTGGTCAGTAGAAAATGAAAATCTCAATAGGATAACCTTAATAGTTCAAAAATATGTCTGGGATTCAGAAGCAATTAGTGCACTGTATTACATGAAAATAACATGGTTAGCATCATAGCACAAGGTGCTGCTGATTAAGAGGCATACGTAGTGTAATCCCTGCAAAATAGCAGGGTCAGCATCATATGTGAATATTATGATATTCTGGAAATGAGAGCAATAGTGAATGTAAATGAAGGTAAAGCCATAGCAGTATGATTCAAAAATGTATAAAACAGTGCAAAGAGATGCTACATACAGTAAGATGGTCCACAGTCATTTCTCCATAAACAGAAAGAGAAACTGTGTTAAGATGCTAGGAGTTGTACTCGCATTAGCTGGGAACCATTTGATTGGGCCATTGTGACTGCTAGTGCTCATAACTGTGTGTATTGTTGCCCTCCATGTCACATATGGATCTGACTGCATCTAACCTACCACCACCACCTCCATGACAGGGATATAGCTAAATGTTACTGTGTGGACAGAAACCTCATAATGGATCTTGTATGCATACGCCATCTTCACATGGAATGTTGTGGGATGTGTAGCATACCAATCCCTGCACTGACCATCCTTGCTACAGGAACCTTTTCATGGGCATCAGGGATCACTGTGAGTGTTTCATAGGCATCTGCCTCAAGAATAATACACAAGTTTTTTGATGACAGGAGCTGATGTCATGCTACAGCATGTGGAATAGCATATGTGGTTCTCACAGTCCACAGAGGACAGAAATACAACTATATGAGTGTTCTACAACATAACCTATTTCCTTGAGGTTCTAGAGGCCACTGATTGCACCCACATCACTATCAAGGCCACAGCTGGACCACAAGGCCATCTATATATCAACGTGAGGGGTTTTCACTCCATGAACTACCAGGTAGTGTGCAATAGACAGGGTATTATTTACAATAAGTGTGCACCATCGAGGCAGTTCCTATGATTATGACATCTGGCACACATCCAACCTACACAAAAAAATTTGTGAAGGGTGACTTCCCACAATGACATCTTACTGGTGATGCTGAATACTCCCAGGAGTCATGACACCAATATATAACACACAGAGCATGACTAAGATGTCATACAGACCTACACTGTTGGAGATTGCAATGTCTTTCAGAATGTGCCAAAAATGTTGAAAGTGTGCTTCCATTGCTTTGATTCTTCTGCTAGTGAGTTGCAGTATGCTCCAGATACTGACAGCAATATATTCATTGTCTGTTCAGTGCTGCAGAATGCAGTGGTACACAGACAGCCAAAGCATGGGATCACCTTCAGAGGAGTAGACAGATCAGAACCAGTAGTGGAAAAGATGCTTGGTGATGACTCATTGGAGGAACCAGCTGCAGGGGAACCCCAAATGAGGCTAAGATAGGTGCAATATGCTCCAGCATTGGCAAAGAGGTGGCATCTGGTCCACAATTACGGGTGAAAATGGAGATAGCAAAGGTTAAATATGATGCATGCAACACAAATGCTGGACTATGCAGTACAGTGCACTGACTAGTCACACTGTGCACAAGATGCCACCTAACCCATGCAACACAGCAAGGTAGGCCACAGTAGTCATCGTTTGCACAAGTGGGGTGGGGCACAGTGATAGGGATCAGCAATGGCTACATTGGTAGAAGGAGGTATCAACTAGGGGTTGTGGGAGATTTATTCTGTTACATAGCTAAGTGATGTGGAGAGATGGCTATACTTTATAGGGAGGAAGTGAAGCTTCTTTAAGGAGAATGGTAGCCAGATATGTTGGATACTTGCACAGTACTGGTGCCATGGAACACAGCTGCAGCAGATGGTGGAGGGCTGCGAGTCCATGGATGTGACAGCAGTTGTGGTTCTACAGATGGGAAAGATGCAAACTATGAACAGCCATGGGGGACATCTTCACAGAATGCCACTGCCAGCAGCACTCGCTGGCAAGGATGATACAGAACTGCACGACTGTGACGGCTTGGATGTGTGACGTTGAGGACCATCACATAAGCTATATTTGCAAGGATGAACTCAATGTGCCACACCAAGATCATCTCTAGCAGCTGGCAGTAAGGAAGTGATTTTTTTTTTTTGCTGGGGAGGGGGATATATGATTCCATAACTGCTGCACTGGAATTTGTCACATGGGACTGTGTTGTTTGTTGGAAATATAGTGGTTTACTTTAGAAGTGACTAATCCAAAAGAACTGCTGGGGTACAAGATGCCATATATTCCAGAGCCCTAAGATACTTCCTTGATGGTGTCAGTTTCTTTAGAGTCTCCGTCCCTTCTCTTGTAGCAAGAACACCTTAGATTCTATCATGACTGTGGCAGTTACAAGGAAGACTATGGTAACAGAGAGGACTTCTCCCAGTCCATATTCATTCTTATGTTGCTGACCAGCTGTAAGAATATGTCACAGTTAGAGGAAAGCTGTCTTGGGGTATCATATATCATCAGCCAGTCAACAGTTAGATAAGGGGGAAAAATATGAATGACATTAGGACTGAGGTGGGCTAAAAAAACTGCATGCTTTTTGAAAAGTCCTTGAGTATTGGCTAGCTAGTAAGAAAAAGATAATAATTAGAAATGCTGGTTTATCACTTTGAATTTGAGGAACTTTCTGTAAAATGGACTAAAAAGTATGCAGATATAATTATCTTCTATGTATACCATAACCATCCATGCCTCTTTTAGGATTAGTGGCAAGGGATTTGACAACATTGTAAATTTCTGCATCCTTGTAAACTTCCTCATTGTTGAGTGATATTGGTCTGATCTGAAGGACTATGCTTTTTGGAAATGAAAAAGAATTTTTGACAAAAATCTGCTCCACAATGAGAAACTGGAAATATCCCTACTGTTTCATCTGTAGCATCAGCCAAAATTGCTCACTGGCCAGAGAAGGGTAGCTTTGACTGGTTTATGGTATGTGTTAAAAATGAGATACACTGGTAAATTCTATTTCATATCCAAAAGAAAGTATTTCCAAGACTTTGGCACCATAGATTGCCAATTCTCTTATAAAATGGGGAAATGTGAGGCCTGCTGGTATTAAGTATGACAGTAGAGGGTAAAAACTGATAACAAATAATCAACAAGAACTGGTCTGCTCAGATTGGTTTTCCCTGGGGAAGCTGAGAATCATAAACAGAATCATTCAATTTCTTTCTCTGGAAGCAAACACTCAATGGCTCTCTTTTGGAATTCAGTTCTATGAAGATGAGTATGTCTCGTGCAGATGTTTGATGGCCCTGGAGCAATGATTCTGGCTATCAACCATGCCAACTAATTTTTACATTCACCATTTTTTGCTTATGTATTAGCAAAACTACTATAGAGATGGAAAATCTGCCTCAGAACTTGAGTCTGCTGACTATTATGTAAACTGCTTTCTTAAGGTTGTTGAGTGCTTGGGTAAATTATTGGGGTGATGAGGAGGAAAAAGTGTAGTCTCATGACTAGAAGTCTTATGATGAGATCACTTTTATAGGTTTTTTACTAAAGGTAGGCAAAAAAATACCATTAAGAAATCCAACCAGATTACCTAATACTGTGGGAGAGTAACAATGTCCCCATTAAGTTAATTCACCATATAACTCCAGTAAAAATTTGTGATCACCCATCATCAGTCATCCAGACTAATTTTAAAGGTTGCTGGAGAAGTACTGTGCTTGATATATAATGGCATCCTATTCCAGAAATGAGAAATACTTTGTCATGTCATTTGGTATTGCTGATGTGAGGCTATAGGTTTAGGTTTCTAACATGCATGCTTGCTTTATTATTCATTGTATTTAGTTGAAAAAGTTCAAAGAGTGCTTGGTCACTTATTGCAGTAAAGACTAAGCAGAAATTATCCATCAACAGTCTGTATGACACTAAGTAGAGGGACAAGGCTTTTAGTGTACTAGAGTAGCTAAAAGTAATGAGACCTCAGATTTTTTGTGCATAAACTCTGAGGTTTCTCAAGTTGGTTTAGATGCTCAGCAAGGTACATTCTGAAGGGTGTATTATATTCAATAATGGGACTAAAAATTGAGGAATAAAGTAGGATTATAACTTCTTTGGACCTTGATAAGATACCATAAAGGATACGTTGTGCAAGGTAGAAGGATTTTCTTAACACTCAAGTCTGTGATGACTGTGGAATCTTAACTATGTGGTATACAGCAGTGATGTTAGATTTATGAAAAGAAATTTATACTGCTTTCTTGGTGTTGACCAAGCATCTGGTCCAGAGAATTTGAATATCAGAATGGCATTTGATAACTACCCCTAGTTTGCAATCATCAGCAGACTTGTTGAGCCATAGTCCTTTGATATCAGCATTTATGTCAACAAAATATAATACCAAAGAGGCGGGGTGGTGAAGGTACAGTGGGATTCTGAACCCTCATGTTTCAATTAGCTGTTTTTGTTAGTCTATAATGAACGATAACTGGAGCAATAATATATTCTGCAATCTTAAAAAAAACAGTTTAGTGGTAAGATCTCCACAATCCAGGATTCATGCCTGACTTTGGTTGAGGTTTATGTGTAATTTTGCAGGTACTCTACATGTATTGAGTGAATCTTCTCCTGTTACTTTGATTTTCTTTTACCTCCATTAACCTTGCTTGTTGACTGGTCAAAGTGTTGATATATATATATATATATATATATATATATATATATATATATATATATATACATATATATATATATATATATATATACGTATATACATATATATGTGTGTGTGTGTGTGTGTGTGTGTGTGTGTATATATATATATATATACATATGTGTGTGTGTGTGTGTATGTGTGTATGTATATATATATATATATATATATATATATATGTATATGTATATATATATATATATATATATATATATATATATATATATATATATATATATATATATATATACCGTGTGTGTGTATACATATATATATATAGATGAGTGAGTATGTGTTTTCTACATTTATCTTTATTCTTGTGAACCAGGTTATAATTGAAAAAGGGACTGAGAAGGATTAGTTCATTTGCCCACCTTACAAACAATTATGAGATTACGTTACACCAGTGAAATGCAAACAGATTGGGAGTTGATATATGAAAAAGAAAACACTGATTGCCAATCCATCAAAATAAAATAAACAGTGTTTTTGCAAGGGCACATGCCCCTGTGCTCCCAAATCCCCTGCTACTTATACAAACCAACTCTGAGACCACACAAACATTGCAGGAAAGGCTAAATCATCTTCACTTGCATTTTTTTGTAATTGCACATATCCACACTGGAAATATAAAAAGGTAAAACCAAATAAATAAATAAATAAACTCAGCATTAGTAATTAACATGTGAATGACTTACTTCTGCACAGATTGTGCATACTGACTTCGCATACATCATTAGGTGGTTAATATCTCTTGTGCTCTTATAAATATTCTTCTACTTAAACTGTGCTGCACATGGCTGGATTTTATGGTATGACAATGGTGATCTTTGCACAATTTCATGCAGTTTATCCAAAGCTAGCAATAAAGTACCTCTAATTTCTTCATAAAAATAAGGAGGGTACATGGTCAACAAACTGGCTATCACTGCTGGTGGAGGGGGCCTCCCTGTGAGTGAAAATACCTTATGTTCTTATCATTAGATAATTTTTAATCTGGCTTTGCAGGACTTAAGAACTACCACAAGTTATATGACACATTTAATATATAGAGAAGTTTTAGACAGATTGTAGAAAAATTAAAGGTAAGTTAGTCTAATACAAACAGGAATTGCAATATGAAGTGAGGAAAAATTGGAAGTTATGTACTTGCTATATCTTGGCATCTGTGTTGCCCAATTTCATTCTTCCTCACATCTGGGTATATGATCTGATATCACATCTGATTCAGCTGCTTTTACAAGACTATGATTTGAGCCTCGAGCTTTTCCCTCTCCCAAAATGACTCATGCATACTCTAGCCCTCAGATCAAGTTTCCTGCTTTTTGAACAGTATACCACAAAAGTATATACCTATCCTCTTAAAAGTAATATATTAGAAAAAAAAATGCCATACTCTAGAATTCAAACTAGGAACCTATTGGTTCCTGAGTTCTTCTAGATGTCTCTAACCAATCAGACTGGGAGATGGTTGGGAGGGACGTGAGGAAGAATGAAACTGGACAACACGGATGCCAAGTTATGGTAAGTACATAACTTCTAAATCTGATGATGTCCATTTCATTCTTCCTCACTTCTGGGTCAGAGCTACATAGTTCTCTTGTGGCCCTTATGGAATGATATGCCAGAGCACAGTGGAGCCAAATGATACTCTACTTCTGGAAACAATGTCTAACTTATAGTAAGACACAAAGGTATGATGTCTGGACCAAGTTGCTGCAGCATAATTTCATCAATAGAAGTTCCAGCACAAAAAGGAGATGAAGTGGCCATAGACCTTGTTGAATGTGCTTTTGCAGGGCGGGGTAGCTGCATATCATTTAAAGAATAAATGGTAGAAATGCTATTTGTAATCCATTTAAACAGAGTAATCTGGCATTGCATAGCTCAAATGATTGGATGAGAAGGATAAGAATGATTGCTCAGATTTTCGATGTTTCTTTGTCCTGTGCAAACAGAAGCACAACAGCCTATCAAGGAGATGTAACATGTATTCACCCTTCTTGGAATGGTTTAGGAAGAAAACTGGTAATTGGATAGTCTGGTTGATACTTGTCTCTGTATTCACTTTAGGTATGAAAGAATGGTTAATTCTGAGAGATACCCTATCTTTATAGAAAATAATGTATGGTGAGACTTGGAGGACAATGCCTGAAATTCAGATACCCTTTTTGCAGAGATTGTAGCTACAAGAAAATTTGTTTTCCAAGATAAAAATTTTATATCACAAGAATCAGCTGGTTGAAAAGGTTTTTGAATGAGACATTGGAGGACAATAGTCAGGTCTCACAGAGCCAAAGGAAGAGGGGCCCAAATGGAGAGATGATAAGTCAGCAAGCAAATGAGAGAAGTATTGCTGAAATTGAATTCACCCTCAAGTCTTTGTGAGTACCTTCACAAGTTGGATCCTGTTTTTTTTCACAAAATCTCACCAAGATGACACTGATATATAGAATGTATTTTATATAGCACATATCATGGACAGAAGTAGGTCAAAAATTAAAAAAAAGATAGCTCTGTGCACAAGACCCAGGAAAATTAAGTGCCCAATCCTGGTAGGCCTGCTGGCACCAGGACTGGAAAAATGACAATGTAGAATCCTCAAAATATGGAAATATTCCTACAATGGGACCAGGCCAGGAAAGACCCATGGGGAGGATAGCCCCCTGTTGTAAAAGGAAGTAGCAGTCCACAAAAATGCCAAAAACTGATAGGCCAAAGAAGAGCCATAAATACGATAGAGTAGACTACTGAGGATAAAAAAGAAATGATGTATTATCACTATTATGAAAAAAGCCCAGAATTTCCAGACACAAAATATACAAAAAAATTAAGAGAAAATTAAAGGAAAGAAAAATACTTCCACAAGAAAAACTGTCAAAAGCTTCCAATAAAAATTTGTGCTCACTAATACAACAGATTTATGAAAAAACATTATATAGACCAAGAAACTTTGATCTGTTTGTAAAAAGATGCATCTGAGGAAGTAGGAAAATATAAACAACAAAACCTTGAGATTTTTGAAAAGTTTAAAAAAGAAATATGGACATGGGAAAAAAAAGCGATTTGATATGGCACAATATTTATGTGAAGTTGAAAGCCAAATTGATCAATACAAGAAAAGGCAGCCCCAATGAAATTAAAAGTGAGATACAAGCAAAGGCATCCAAATATGGAAAATTTTGCAATAAAAAAATAATATCACAAAGAGGGAATGTAGAAAAGATGATTAGTAAAGTAGAAGTTAAAAAACTAGAAGTTGAAGTTATGCAATGCCTGTGAAGTGAAGGATTTGGTGTAGAAGGTCTAACACAGGTTACATCACTGCATGATGGAACGAGTCCCCAAAGTAAAGAGAAACAGGAAGATCAGGAGAATTTTGAAGAAGAAATATGGACATGGGAAAGAAAAAGAGATTTAATATGGTGTAATATTTATGCAAAGGAGAAAGCAAAATTAATCAATACAAAAACAGCAGCACCAAAGATATTTCAAGAGAAATACAGACAAAGAAATCCAAACATGGAAAACTTTACAATACAAACATAAGAAGACAAAGAGGAAAAGCAGAAAAGAAGATTAGTAAAGGAGAAGTTAAAGAAATAGAAAATGAGGTTATGGAGTACCTGCAAAGTGAAGGATTTAGTGTAGAAAATCTAACTCAGAAAGCACCACAGCAGGATAGAGCAATCAACATCCAAATTAAGGAGAAACCAGTGGAACAGGAAACAACTGGTCAGTTGCCATATGAAGATATTTTGGAGCCTTCCACAGGAAACCAGTTTAAATGTTCCCTTGAATCTAAACAGCAGAAGGAACAGGAAACTGTGGCAACTCTGACACAATCAATATTGAAGAGTGATAGGCCAGTGAGTTCCCATATGATAGAGCAATGGATGACACAGGATGAAACTGAAGAGAATGTGCCACAGGAAGATGCTACAGAACTATCTATAGAATGCCCACAGGAAATGGAGAACAAAAAATGTGCTCTCAGTTTAGAAGAAAAATGAGCTGAGAGAAGAGTTGCTTGATTTAATGGAGATAGATAGACATTTTAATATCAATGAAAGAAACAGACTGCAGAAGGTCAATAAAACCCAAAAATTCAGAAGTTTGATAAAACAAATGAACACACTATTTAGGACTGTCCAAAGAGATCCATGTGATATAATAAGAAGTTATGTACCTACCATAACGTTCCATGTTAGTTGTCTTCTTCTCGCCTTCTTTCTTGCTGGTTGGGTTCAGCTCAGACTCGGCCATCTACTAAAGCTCGAGAGCTATTTACTGGCTCGAGTCCTCCCCTTATCCCACAATGCTTGGCACTAGATACCCAGATCTCGTTTGGCAGAGCTAACACCATAGAAAAAATTTTAAGGACACCTGTCCAAACTACAAGCTTTACCTACAGTACTAAAACAGAGGAGGACGTAACCCAGATAAGACTCAGCCAGAGGATAAAGGCCTCAAAAAGGGACTCTTCTCGGTCTATCCAGGCTAGGGGGAATGAAGGGTGGGATACAAGAAAGAAGGCGAGAAGAAGACAACTAACATGGAACGTTATGGTAGGTACATAACTTCTTAATGTTAAGTTGTCTATCTCGCCTTCATTCTTGCTGGTTGGGACAGCATCCCTAGCACCTTAGTCCTGGGTGGCTCATCGGAAAAGACTCTTGAGCACAGTGGAACCAAAATCAGCTCTACTCCTAGAGGCCATATCCAACTTATAATGTGAAATGAAGGTATGAGGTGTGGCCCATGTGGCTGCAGCACAAATAGATTCCATTGGTAGTCTAGCTTGAAAAGCTACCGAAGTAGCTAACGCTCTGATGGAATGACCTTTAGGTTTAGTAGGGAGTTCTTTATGTCTCAGCTGATAAATCAAAGTAATAATAGAGGACAACCACATGGATAAGGTTACTTTAGAAACTGGCAGGTCCTGTTTGCCCTCAGCATAGGACAGGAAGAGTCGCATGGAGGAGTTGTCGATAGAGTTAAGGGTCACCAGCTGGGAGTTAATCTTTTCCTGAGCCCCCGCAGCTGATGGATCCTGAAGGGTATCACCCAGTTCTTTGAGAAGATCCCTTTGAAGGCGGGTGAAATGGCACAGATAATTCAGCGACCGCATGGAAAAGGTCACTGAGGAAAACATCCGCTTCCCGTACTTGTCCATTGTCCTAGACTCTTTATTAGGTGGATGGACAGGCACCGAAGGGTCAGCCAACTCCTTCTTAGTGGCTGCTGCCACCACCATGGCATCAACGGGGACACCTTTTGTCAAAACTTGTTTGTTGGGTGGGGCTATAATGAACTTAGTTGGCCTGCGGGGAGTTGGTTCCACTGTGTCCGGGGCTGACCACGCCCTTCGAGCCACTACTTCCATGAGCGGGTCGAAGGGTGGAGATACCCAGGAGGTGGAAGGGTGAGAATCAAACGCGTCCAGGTATACCGACTCGTCCTCAGAAGGGTTAAGGGCAGTCCAGTTCCCTCACTGCTTAAGGATCTCTAGGATGTCTGAAAAAGAGACATCCTCAGAGGGGGATCTTGGGGACCCTTCCGAATCCTCCAAGTCGGTATCAGACGTGACTGACTCGGGGGAGTCGACATGTTTCCTCTTACATTTTTTCTTCTGAGGGGGCTCCTCTGAATGATCAGGGAAGGCCTCGGAAGAGGAAGACACGCCCGATGGGGTGACCTGGAGGGTCGGTTCTCCACGCTTGGGGTCAGGAGGGTGGACAGAGAACGATGCAGGCACCATGGGGGGAGGAGCCGACTCAGGAGTCAGCACGCTCCTCATGACCTCGAAGGCACCCCTATCAGGCAGAGCATAGGGTCCCCGCTCTGAAGAGACTTGAACCCCTCCCGGCACTGAGAGGGATGGCTCCGAGTCCGATGTTGGGGCCGAGCTCACCTGCGCCAAAGTCCCAAGAGGGGGGATGGGGTCGGACAAGGGTCCGATGCTACTTGCCCCCCCCCCCGGAGCCGACGAGGGAGTCACGGTGCTGAGATACCTCCGAGGAAGGAACCAAAGAAGAGATCGGAGCCGACGAAAGAGCCGAAAGATGTGGTATCGGCTCTGACGTTTCCAAGATTCGAGCCCCAACCAGCTCTGGCTCCGAACACAAAAAGGGAGTCGGAGGAGGAACTGCTGAAGACACCGGGACAGCCACAGTCTGTTGATAAGGGCTGGTTAACATTTTGGCCAGGGCCTGCGATTTAAGGAGTCTACTGACCACCCTCTCCAAGTCATGATCGGATAACCTGGAAGACCGAGAGGAGTGGGACTTATGGCTTCGTTCTGACTGAAGCAACGGTGACCTCAGAGCCGAACGGACCGATTCTAAAATGTTTTCGGCCCAATGACGGCTCCGACACTAAAGTCGGAGCCGATTGAGGTCTAGGGATGTCGGCTCCAGCCGGAGCCGAAGAGGAGGCAGATGTTCCAGCCAGCGACGGCTCCGAACTGGGAGCTGACGGCTTGACGGGCTTTGAGGATTTCCCCGACTGAGGCTTTGCCGGGGATCCCTCTGGCTTAAGTAAGCCTCTCAAAATAAGCTTGTTCCTACACTCCTGCAGGACTCTCGGGCTGAAGGCATGACAGACTGAGCAAGAGTCCTGCAGGTGTAGGGAACCCAAACAATAAACACAAGAAGTGTGACCGTCTGTCAGAGACATCTTCTGACAGCATGAGTCACACTCGTTGAAGCCTGAAACTTTAGAATCCTTGGACATACTGGCCCGGGGATACTAAAGAGAGAAAAATTAAACTAGTGCTTAAACAAGGCACACAGAAACACTCACACACCCGCACTAGTTAAGCTAACAATAATAACCACAAAAACTATCACACACACAACTATCCTTAATAAAAATATACAAATACTACAAGGCTAAACACTACTCCTATAGGTACAACAAGGGTGGGGTTAGCCACTAATAGAGAGAAACAAGGGTGGGGGGTAGAAACTCTCTAACAGAAAACGAGTTTCCTTAGTGGGACAAACTAAGGGATACACAGTCTAACTACACTACAAGGGAAAGACAATCTATATCTAAGAAAAATACAAGGTAAATATTAGCTAGTAATACAAAAAAAAGGATTAATACGACCTGAGCCAGTAAAAGCGCAACCTCGTAGCTAAAGCGGCAAACGAGATCTGGAGATCTAGCGCCAAGCATTGTGGGATAAGGAGAGGCCTCGAGCCAGTAAATAGCTCTCGAGCTTTAGTAGATGGCTGAGTCAGAGCCGAGGATTGGCTCCGAACCCAACCAGCAAGAATGAAGGCGAGATAGACAACTTAACATCAGAAGTAAACAGGATACAGTACTGTGCAGCTAAATTAGTAACAGATACAATTCTACCACAAGAACACAGGGTAGTAAGGGAAATGAAGGAGAGAAATCGAATACCATCATGGAAGTATCAAATAGAGAAAACTATAAAGCAGAAGAGCAAAAAATTAGCAGCAAAGGATGAGAACCACAGGTGCAAAAATCCAGTAAAATACCATTTATTGGTAAGCGCTTTCGTCAGGTTTAAAATCACCAAACTTCTTCAGACACCATTTTACAAACCTGCCCAAACATTTATACCAGTATCATAACTACCAGCCACCAATGACATCAAGTAAACACCCTCACATGATTCATTTAAAAATTCAGGAACCTACAAGTATAAAAATTAGAAGTTATGTACTCACCATAACGTTCCATCTGAGTAGGTGACTTCATTTGGATGCAACCTGTGGGTATCGGATCCGACCTCGGATCCGAGCCGACATTTCAAAAAGCTTAGGCTCCGAGCTCCTAGCTCCTCCCTCTTACCCATAACCCCTTGCCAAGCCCTGACTGACCTCAGATTGAGTTTGCCTCAAAAATACTGACTACAGTACACGAAAAACAGCATAAATACTCGCTCTATAAAGGCCAGGGGGATGGAGGGGGGGATGGTTGCATCCAAATGAAGTCACCTACTCAGATGGAACGTTATGGTGAGTACATAACTTCTAAATCTGAAGTAGGCAGACTTCATTTGTCTGCAACCTGTGGGACAGAGTCCCCAGCTACCTGAATCTTGGGCCGTCATGGAAGGATGTTTCGGAGCACCGCTGAGCCAAAGGATGCTCTTCCTCTGGAAACAACATCCACCTTGTAATGATAAATAAAGGTATGAGGCGAGGCCCAAGTAGCTGCCGCGCAGATATCATCCAATGAAACACGTGACTTAAAAGCGGCTGATGTGGAGACTGCCCTAGTAGAATGAGCCGTAACCCTCTGAGGAGCAGGTCTACCTGAAGTGTCATAAGCCTGCAGAATACAGTTAGCAATCCACCTAGATAGTGTGACTTTAGACACTGCTTTACCCAAAGCAAATTTAACAAAGGAGATGAACAGCTGATCTGATTTCCTGTGACCAGCTGTTCTGTGAACATAAAAACATAATTGTCTATGAACATCCAAGGAATGCAATTTGTATTCTCCTTTGTTTGAGTACTTGGGGAAAAAACACAGGTAAATTGATTGATTGGTTAATATTAGATTCAGAAGAGACCTTCGGAAGAAAAGATGGATTGGTCCTGAGGCACACCCTATCAGGAAAGAAAGAAAGGTAAGGCGGCTTGACGCATAGAGCCTGAAGCTCAGACACTCTTCTGGCAGAAGTGATAGCTACCAAGAAGGCAGTCTTCCATGAAAGGTACTTTAGATCTGTAGAAGCTGCAGGCTCGAATGGAGGAGCAGTAAGGGCTTGCAGAACTAACGATAAGTCCCAAGGTGGTACAACCTCCTTGACTGGAGGCCTCAACAAAAAAATTCCTTTGAGAAAGGTTTTGCATAATTTCGCGTCATGAGGGGAGCTGTCTCATGACCAATGTGGTAATGCGAGATGGCTGCCAATTGTACCTTAATCGTGGAAGAACTTGCCCCTTGGTGAAAGAGGTCTGTTAAAAAAATCCAGCACTGCTGACATAGGTGCTGAGAAAGGATCCAAAGTTCTCTGTACCGCCCAAATAGAGAATCTCTTCCATTTACTCCGATAAACCTGCCTGGTGGAAGGTTTATGAGCTGCCACTAAGATGGCTTTGACCGGTGATGAGATACCGGGAGTCCTAATCAAGGATGGAACTGGAGCAGCCAAGCTGTCAATTTCAGGGTGCGCAGATTGGGAACCGCAATCCCCAGAGGGTGGGAGATGAGATCCGGATCGGATCCAGAATCCAGGGTGGATTGATTTTGTGAGACCATACAAAGGGGGACCAGGGTTGACGAGGCCAGAACGGGCAATGAGAATCATTCTGCTCCCCAAACTGTTGGCTTTCTGCAGAAGCCTCTGCATCAGAGGTAGTGGAGGGTAGGCATAAAGGAGACCGGGAGGCCAAGCATGCACCAGCGCATCTCTCGGGAATTCCCCTGGTGGGGGAAGGAGAGCGAAGAAATTGTCGCATTTGGCGTTTGAGGGAGAGGCAAAAAGATCGCAACAGGGTTGCCCCCAAACGGCAAAAATCTTCTTCGCTACCTGAGGATTGAGAGACCACTCATGAGGTGACAGAATGGTGCGACTGAGTTTGTCCGCAAGGATGTTGGATTTTCCCGGAATGTGCGTTGCTACCAGAAAGCGTTTGGTGGAAATTGCCCATTCCCAGACTCTCATGGCCTCTCGACAAAGGGGATAGGACCTGGTTCCTCCCTGTTTGTTGATGTACCAGACTACCGACATGTTGTCTGTCTGAATTGCAATAGTCCCTGAAGGAAGAACGTGGTGAAGCGCTTGCAACGCTAGGAACACCGCCCTCATTTCCAGGACATTTATATGCAACGATGTCTCTGTGGGGTTCCACGTGCCTTGGACAATCTTTCCCGCAGAATGCCCCCCCCACCCGAGGCAGGAAGCGTCAGTGGTCACTGTGGCTCGGGGAAAAGCAGCACAAAAAGGTCTCCCTGACAGGGGCTCCGGAGACAGAAGCCACCAAAGAAGGGAATCCTTGCACGCTTTGCTGACCGCTATCGGAGAGTTGAGAGAGGAACTGAGAGGGGACCTTTGAACTTGAAGGGTCCATTGAAGAACCCGCATGCATAGGCGCGCATGAATAAGAAGCGGAATAGCTGCCGCCATCGAACCTAGGGCCCTCAGGACCGAAGCTGCAGTCGGAAATGGTTGCAGGACCGCTGCTACATGACACTTCTGGTTGGCAATTCTGTCTGGAGTGAGGAAGGCTCGCATTGACCTGGTGTTTAGCCTTCCTCCTATGAAATCTATAACTTGTGTGGGATGCAGCAAAGATTTCTCCCAGTTGACAGTGATGCCCAACCTTGGGGCTAGTCGAAGAAAGTAGTCCCTGGCTGAGCACAGAAGATGCCTTGATGATGCTGTCAGGAGCCAGTCGTCCAGGTACAGAAAGACTTGCAATCCCTGGAGTCTCAGGTGGGCCGCTACAACAGCTAAGACCTTGGTGAACACCCTGGGGGCTGAGGTGAGACCAAAGGGAAGGGCCCTGAACTGATAATGACTGGCTCCCAGCCGGAAGCGAAGAAACCTCCTGGACCGTTTGTCCATGCGAATGTGGTAGTACGCGTCCTTGAGGTCTATGGAGCACATCCAGTCATTCTCCCTCAAGAGGGGGAGAATAGATTGAAGGGTGACCATCCGGAACTTTTGCTTGGTTACTGACAGGTTCAGCAGGGAAAGATCTAAGATCGGTCTTAAGTCCCCCGTTTTCTTTGGCACTAAAAAGAACCTGGAGTAAAACCCTGACCCGGTTTGCTCTGGGGACGACTGGATAGCTCTTTTTTCTAGCAGCTGTCCAATTTCGATAGCTGCTGCCTCCCTTTGGTCGGGTGGAACATCTGGGAGGCTGCGAGATCTGGGAACCTTGTATAGGGGAATTGAATAACCTCTGGATATCACATGAAGCACCCAACGGTCTGTTGTGATGGACTCCCAAGAAGTCAGGTGCCTCGAAAAACGCCCCCCGACTGCCTCCAGAGACGGACAGCCGGGCAACCCTTCAGGGCTGCTGCGTGGGTCTATCAGAGAAAGGTTCTCTGGACCCAAAGTTGCTAGGACCTCCCCGTCCTCCTCTGCCACGGAAGGACTGGTTATCCGGAGCAGGTTGGGACTGCTGCGATTTCCGGAACCACATCTTCTTCTGTCCCTTTTGGTTCTTCGAGAAGGACCTCTGGGAAGCTGAGAAGCGGACTCCGATGGCAGACAGCGTCTTCCCGTCCTTTTCGCTCTGGACTAATGTTTCGCGAACAGTCTTGCCAAACAAGGCAGAACCATCGAAGGGGGCATTCGCGAGGGTCGCCTTGAAGGGCTCTGCAAAATCACAGTGGCGGAGCCAGGCCTGTCGCCTCATGACTAGGCCTGCTCCGCTGGCTCTAGCGGCTCCCTCAGTAGCGTGAGAAAGCAGCCGCATAGATGTATTGGAAACTGATCTGAGAGTGGCCATTCGGGTGGAGTATACTTGTTTATCCTCACTCGACATGGACTCTGGGGGAGATGCAGCGTATTCTTTAATCAGATCCCGCTGCATCCTGATGACGTGTGCCATGTAGTTCAGCGCTCTCAAAGAGAAGGTTGCTGAACTGAAAATTCGCTTCCCAATGCGATCCATCGAGTGGGACTCCTTGCCCGGAGGATGCATAGAGGGACTCTCCTGGGCCAACTCCCTCTTAGTGGCTGCAGCCATCATCATGGCATCTACTGGGGGGCCTTTGCTCCAGTGAGTGCGGTCCGCCGGAGGGGAAAGGATGCGGTCAGGACACTTAGGTACAGGCTCAACGGTGTCCGGATCCTTCCACGCTCTGATGGATATAAGGTCCACCAGAGGGTCGGCAGGAGGGGACACCCAAGAGGTAGATGGGCCCGCCTCGAATGCCTCCAAGAACACAGACTCGTCTGAGGAGGCCTTGGGGGCAGACCACCCCCCCGATCCTCAACATTTCCATAATGTCTCCAAATGAGACGTCTTCAGGGGGTGACCTTGGGGAGCCCTCCCCTTCATCCAAGTCTGTGTCTTCGGTAACGGACTTGGGGGAGTCCATGTGCCTCCTTTTGCACTTACGCTTCAGAGGTACTTCTTCGGGGGGGCTGTCCGAGGAGTACTCTTCCGCAGCTGGATGTTCCAAGGGAACTACTTGGGACATCGAGGCGGGCTGTCCCTGGGACCGGCTGGTGGGGGCCTGGCCCAACTGCAAGGGAGTGCGGGATGGAGCCGTGGCAGGGACCGGGGGTCCGGTAGTCCTCAACAGTGCCCTTTCCACTACGTCGAAAGCCGAGGAAGAGCTAGCTTCTCTAAACCCCGAGAGCCGACCCCCACTCGGATCCGAAGCACGGATCGGAGCCGGAGCCGAAACCATCGGATCCGAGAGACCGGTGTGCTCCGACCTGGACGGAGCCGAAGACACACCAGCTCCCTCGGATCCGAGGCTCGGTCCTCGGCTCCGAGAGGTCGGGTCCGGTACCAAGCACTCAAGGGATGGGACGGATCCGAGGTGCGCCGACCTATCGGATCCGACCCACCCCCGGATCCAACTCTGCCCGGCGCCGACAGCTCCGAACCCGTGGTATGGGTCGGAGAAGGAGCCAAAGGCGAAAGGGTCAAGCCCTCCCGGATGGGGGCTAGGAGCACTCCCATTTGCATTTGGGCCTGGATGAATTTCCTCATCATCCGTCCATATCTGCTTCACTCATAGAAAAGTGGATCTGGTGGAGGCCACCAAGCAGACCTAGAGAGCCGCCTCGGGACTTCGCTGAAGGGCTAGCCTCCTCCTCCTCGGGCCCAGGAGAGAACCGAGGGAGTGGAGCCGAGGAGGAGGAAAGCTAGAAGGCACAGGGAGGCCCGCTAGACGGAGGAGCCGAACTGGAGGTTTCGCCTCCGCTTGTGGTGCCTCTCCTGTGCCTCTCCTTCTTCTCTCTCCCTAGAAGACTCTCTCTCCTCCGGCATCTTAGAGGGAGGTTGAGTCCCAGCTGGAGGAGGAGAGCCCACAGCAACAGCTTGCTGAGTAGAAGGGGCAGAAGCCGAAGCGGTATCTGGGGGGAGAAGTCCCGCCAGCACCAGCTTCGACCTTCGCTCCCTCAAAGCTCGGGGGTTGAACCCTGCACAAATGGTACAACCAGATGACAGGTGTTCAACCCTCAAGCATTTAACGCACCGAGTGTGGCCATCCGCTGGGGACAGCTTATGGCCACACACGGTACATTTAGAGAATATAGCTTTATGGGCTTCGGACATGATAAGCCCTAATAGGCCTAAAACAACACAAACTACGCAAAAACCCGTGAAAAGTTAAAAAATAAAGAGAGAGGAAAGCCTACACACTCAACACTAAATAATTAAGAGAAAAAAAGTTGAGATTTTTTAAACTTTTTCTGTCAGAAATAACTTATCCGCACTAAAAAACGCCAGGAGCTCAAGAATCCGTCGCAACTTGAAAGCGGCAAACGAAATCTGAGGTCAGTCAGGGCTTGGCAAGGGGTTATGGGTAAGAGGGAGGAGCTAGGAGCTCGGAGCCTAAGCTTTTTGAAATGCCGGCTCGGATCCGAGGTCGGATCCGATACCCACAGGTTGCAGACAAATGAAGTCTGCCTACTTCAGATTACATGTTCCTTAAAGAGACATTCACAGCACTATTAATGTTGCATTACATCCATCTACCATTTAAATTTATACATTACACCACGTATCCAGTGATAAAGAATGAAATTCTATCTATCATAGGCTTTTAATTTAAGCAAACTAGAAATGGACACCATGTCATTTAATCCTGGTGGACAACTAACATTCAAATAAATCTACCACCATATCTCTTTCTCTTCTAAATATAGCTTCTATGGTCCCTCATGTGTTTCACTTTGTATCTGCTGTAATACTGCAAATTTAAAAGTGTGTTGGGGAAATACTTTTAAGTGTCTATATAAGACATTGGTTTCCTTGAGTTGTGCTATTTCATAAAAATTCTCATAAATTTTTTGTGACAGTTTACATTGTGTTTTGCCTACATAGTACCCATTACATTGTGTGCATAGGGCAATATAAACCACTGCCCGAGAATAGCAGCTATATTTGCCCTTTATTTTTATGGTCTTGTCCAATACCTTAATGCTGGACCCAATAAAAATATGATGGTACTGATGGCACATGCCACATGGTGCCATCTGACAGGTCAATGTCCCGGTATAAATACAATTCCTTTCCAAAATATTTTTTATATTACTACCCCTTCGATATACTACCTTAGGGGTTGGTCCAAAGGTGTCCAGCATATCTAAGTTCCCTTTTATAATACTCCAATTTTTGTTTAAAATATCAGTTACCATATAACTATCTTCACAGAATGTAGTAACAAAAGGAAAAAAAGAAGTATCATTAGTAAAAGTTAAACTTCTTTCTTTGCCATGACTAGATTCATATATTGCTAGGCTACGACTGGTCATAAACTCATGTGATGATTCTACCTGTGTCCCAGGCTGAATGGGGCAGGTGATGTTAAACTTGACTCTTGTATTAGAGGTACATAAAATCCAGTATTTCACTTCCTTATAACTTTATCCCTTATACTATGAATCAAAGGTAAGGGATACCCCATATCCAAAGACATCTGTCCCATTACATCACATTTACTCAAAAAAATCATTAAATTCAGAAACCATTCAGGCTGCTCTTACAAGTTGCCCCTTAATAATTCCACATTTAACATGTGGTGGATGACTACTAGTGTAGTGTAAATAACAGTTAGAATTCCCCCACCTTCCATCTTGGATAATTCAACATCCAAATACACTATACAATTTGTACCCACTGTGTAAGTGAATTTTAAAAAGTCAGTCATCTGATTGATATATTCTACAAATGAACTTATTTCCTCTGGGGGTCTGTTGCAGCAGATAAACCAATCGTCCAAAAAGTAGGCATACATAGAGCTATAGGTATAAAATCTGCTGGTAAAAAGAAAACACCTTTCCCACCAGGCCATAATGATACTGGCATACAGTGAACAAACAGGCAGAGCCCATGGCCACTCCCTGGTTCTGATGGAAATAGTGCCCTTCAAACTGAATGAAGGTATATCTTAACACTATATCCATTAGCTGGCAATAGGTGTTAATAACATCTTGGTTGAGTTCTATCACTTCATGTAAAAATTCATCAAACCATTCCATACCAGTTTGATAGGGTATGCAACTGAACAAATCTTTCACATCTATAGTAATAAAAATGTCATCATATATAGGTTTTAAACTGTTACACATTGACAAAAAGTGCCATGAATCTTTACAAATGTAAGGATATATATCTATATAGCAAAATTCCTTGATAAGTTAAACAACTGTGTTTTAAAGATTTCTTACATTTGTAAAGATTCATGGCACGTTTTGTCAATATTGGGGAAAAATAGGGGAAGAATCTAAGTATGGCATGGATTAACTACAAAAAAGCATTTGACAATATCCCACATTGATGAAAAAAAGTGTATTTAAAATGTATAAGATACACCCTACACTGATAAACTACATCACAGTAACCACGAAACAGTGACAAACCACTTTGCAGTTAAACCACGATAAAGGACAAATTATTATTCCAGGGATAAAAATTCAAAGGGGATATTCCAGGGTAACTCTCTGTTACTGTTGCTCTTTTTGCCTTGCCCTTAACCCATTAAACATTCCGCTTAACAGATTAGGTCATGGCTATAATTTGGCTCCCAGAAAGCAACTCAATGTAAAGACTTCTCATCTTCTCTTTGTCAATGATTTAAAACTGTATAGCTTATCAGATGAGGAACTGAAAGCACAACTGCAAGTAATCAAACCTTTTTCAGATGATATAAGAATATCATTCGATCTTGATAAATGTGCAAAAGCAACCTTTATAGCAGAAAAGCTGCAGCACCAAGAAAACATCAGTTTGGGACAAGAATGTGATATAAAACAACTTGAGCAAGAAGGAATGTATAAATATTTGGGAATTGATGAAGGATCAACAATAAAACATGAACAAATGCAAATAAAACGTAGGAAGGAATATTTTAGAAGACTTAAATTAATCCTGAAAACAGAGTTCACATCTAGGAACAAAGTTCAAGCTATAAACCAATTTGCTCTTCCTGTCCTAACTTACAGTTTTGGAGTGATTCACTGGCCCCAAAAGGTATTGGCTATATTAGACAGGAAAACAAGAAAGATGCTTCAAACTCATAAAATGATTTATAAAAGTCAGTGCATACCAAGATTATATATTCCCCATTTCGAAGGAGGTATAGACCTCCTTGAAATGAAATTGATTACTTGTATAGATCTGCAATCGTGGGACTGCATACATATCTGCTGACCTCACAGAACCCATATTGAAGTAGTTGAAAAACACTGGAAACATGAGCCACAAAGCATGATAGAAAATAATGAAGTCTACATCACATGGGATCACCCTTTACCAACAGTTCGAAAGATAGATGTGTGAAAAACAGATACAGTGGTCCATAAAAAGAAGACAAAAGTAGCACTGATCACTGAAATCAGTATAACCACAAAAAATATAACAAACTCAAAAAACCACAAAAAACTGGAACAGTTGAAAGAAGACACACTCTAGACCACAAATAAAAGTAAAGCGCTTTTCGTTTATGTCAAATCATAAACTTCTTCAGACAGTACATTGCAATTCAACTCACGTTTAAATACATAATAAAAAAGAAGTCAACCAATCAACAAATGGAAAGACATTAATTAGATTAGTGACAAAAACATACAATCACCACCCCCTTGTTAAAAAATCCATTATAAACATACAGATATACATCATCTTACGTTTAACAAACAGTATTCAATCCTAAACAGAACAATTAAGTTTAGATTCTAAAACATATGTATGAAAATACATTTATTGTAGAAGGAGCCATTAGTGGGTACACTGCGGGTGCTGTGAAGAGTACTTCTGGCTGACATCAAAGATTGAAACAATACTAATTTCATGAACTTTAATCTTACATTGACTTAGGAATGGGGTCCATTCCCGTCATGGTATTAGAAGCCCAAATGTTTTGGAGAAAGTAAAAAAGGAGAAAGATCTTTGATTTGTGGTCTAAGTAAGAAGGCTCCTTTCATAAAGACTTTACATAGCTTGGATGAAAAAGTAGAATCTCTTCTAATGTGAAAATTCAAAATTGCTGCCAGTTGCAACTTTATTATGGAGACACTAATTCCATCCTGGAAAAGTAAAGCTAGAAAAAGGAGTATGTTAAAGGAAAGAAAAACACTTCCACAAGAAAAACTGACAGAAGCTTCAAATAAAAAATTGTGCTCATTAATGCAACAGATCCAAGATAAACACTATATAGACCAAGAAACTGTGTGCTGTTTGGAAAAAGAAGCAAATGAGGAAGTGCAAAAATTTAAAGAATAAAATTTAGAGACATTTGAAGGGTATAAAAAGAAATATGTACATGGGAAAGAAAGAAAGATCTGATATGGTGCAATATTTATGCAAAGTAGAAAGACAAATTAATCAACACAAAAGAGGCAGCCCCAAAGATATTTGAAGAGAAATATAGAAAAAGGCATCCAGATATGGAAAATTTCACAATAAAAAATAAGATCACAAAGAAAGAATGGAGAACAGAATAAGAAGTTATGTACTCACCATAACGTTCCATCTGAGTAGGTAAACTTCATTTGGCAGCAACCTATGGGGTCTTCGGATCCGAGCCGGCAGTTTCCAACAGCTGAGATCTGAGCTCCAAGCTCCTCCCACTACCCATAATCCCCTGCCATCCCTACCTGACCTCAGATCGAGTTTGCCTAATGCAAGACCTGCACCCAATAGCCAGTCTATGATCTGACCTCGATACAAGCAGATGACAAAGAGTAATATAAACATCCGACGGTCAGGGGGAAGGAAGGGGGGACGGTTGCTGCCAAATGAAGTTTACCTACTCAGATGGAACGTTATGGTGAGTACATAACTTCTTAATCTGAAGTAGTTAACTTCATTTGGGCATCAACCTATGGGACAGAGTCCCCAGCTACCTAAATCTTGGGAGGTCCTTATGGAAGGATGTTCCGGAGCATTGCAGAGCCAAAGGATGCTCTCCCTCTGGAGACCAGATCCAACTTATAATGATTTATAAAGGTATGAGATGAAGCCCAAGTGTTGCTGATGAACAAATTTCATCCAATGAGACTCTAGAACGAAAGGCAGCAGAGGTGGAAACTGACCTAGTAGAATGGGCATGGACTCCTTGGGGTGCGGGCCAGCCAGAACTTTCATATGCCAGTAGAATACACTGTAAAGTCCACCTGGACAGTGTGACTTTTGAAACTGATTTCCCAAAATTAGATTTAGCAAATGAAATAAACAGCTGGTCTGATTGCCTATGACCAGCTGTTCTGTGTAAGTAGAAACGTAGTTGTCTATGAACATCCACCGAGTGCAACTTGTATTCACCTTTGTTTTGGTAATTGGGAAAAAAGACAGGTAAATGAATAGTTTGATTGATATTTGATTCGGAAGCAATCTTAGGAAGAAAAGAGGGATTGGTCCTGAGGGATACTCTGTCTTTATGAAAGGTCAAATACGGTGGCTTGGCGGAAAGGGCTTGAAGTTCAGAAACCCTTCTGGCCGAAGTGATAGCGACGAGAAAGGCTGTTTTCCAGGATAATAGTTTAAGATCCACTGAAGCTGCAGGCTCAAAGGGAGGAGTTGTCAAAGCCTGGAGTACGAGCGCTAAATCCCAAGGAGGGACAGCATCCTTCACCGGGGGTCTTAGTAGGAAGATACCCTTCAAAAAGGCCTTACACAATCTGGTTGAGATCAAAGGGCCTAGGTCACTCCCCACATGATAATGGGAAATTGCTACCAGCTGAACTCTGACCGTGGAAGAGCTGGCTCTTTGGTCAAAAAGTCTGGACAAAAAGTCTAACACCACAGGCAACGGAGCCGTAAAGGGGTCTAAGCTTTGTTGCTCCGCCCAAACAGAGAACCGTTTCCATTTGCTATTATAAAGCCTTCTAGTAGACGGCTTGTGGGCCGCCACTAAGATAGCTTTGACTGGGGAAGAGATACCGGGAGTCCTAGCTAGAAGTGGAACTGGAGCAACCAAGCCGTGAGCTTCAGATTGTCCAGATTCGGGATCGGAAGGTCTAACGGGTGCGAGATCAGATCCGGGATGGGATCCAGAATCCAGGGAGGATTCACTAGATGAGACCGTAGATAAGGGAACCAAGCCTGATGAGGCCAGAATAGGGCAATGAGGATTATTCTGCTCCCCAGCCATCTGGCTTTCTGTAAGAACTTCAGCATTAGAGGAAGAGGAGGGTAAGCATAGAGGAGACCGGGCAGCCAAGCATGTACCAGAGTGTCTCGGGGGGATTCCCCGGGTGGGGGAATTAGAGCGAAGTAGTCGTTGCACTTCGTGTTTGAGGGAGAAGCGAAAAGATTGCAACAAGGTTGACCCCATTTGGAGAATATTTGTTTCACTACTTCGGGATTCAGAGACCACTCGCACGGCAAGAGAATCGTGCGACTCAGTCTGTCCACTAGGATGTTGGACCATCCCAGAATATGCGTCATTATGAGAAAGTGGTTGGTGGAGATCGCCCATTCCCACACTCTCATGGCCTCTCGGCAAAGTGGATAGGACCTGGTTCCCCCTTGTTTGTTGATATACCAGACTACCGACATGTTGTCCGTCTGGACCGCAATAGTCCCAATGGGAAGAAGGCTCTGAAGTGCTTGCAACGCCAACAGCACCGCCCTCATCTCTAGGACATTGATATGCAGCGAGGTCTCCGTGTGGTCCCACGTGCCTTGGACTGTCCTGCCTAGACAATGCCCCCCCCATCCAAGGCGAGAGGCGTCCGTGGTCACCATGGTTAGGGGATGGGGCATAGCAAAGGGCCGACCTTTGAGGAGGTCCGGGGACTGGAGCCACCACAGGAGGGCCTTCCTGCAAACCCTGCTGAGGTGAATGGAATGGTTTAGAGGGTAATGCAGGAAGGACCATTGGACTTGGAGGGTCCACTGCAGGACCCTCATGTGCAAACGTGCCATGGGCAGCAGGTTGATGGCAGCTACCATCGACCCTAGGGCCCTCAGGACCAGAGCTGCTGAAGGAGCTGGGGAATGAAGAATGGCCCGCACATGGAGTCTCAGGGTTTGAAGTCGGTCCGAAGTCAAGAAGGCTAGGAGCCGGCTTGAATCCAATCTGGCTCCGATGAAGTCTGATTTGTGTCTGCAGAAGGGAAGATTTTTCTACACTGACTGTGATCCCCAGCCGGGGAGCTAGATGGAGGAAAGAGTCCCTGGCCGCCCAGAGTAGATGCCTTGTGGTAGCGGTCAGGAGCCAGTCGTCCAGGTAGGGGAAGACCTGAATTCCCTGGAGTCTCAGGTGGGTCACTATCACTGACAAAACCATTTTAAACACCCTGGGGGCTGTGGTGAGACCAAAGGGAAGGACCCTGAATTGGTAATGGCTGGCTCCTAGCCGGAAGCGGAGGAATCTCCAGGAGCGTCTGTCCATCAAGATGTGGTAGTACGCATCCTTGAGGTCTATAAAGCACATCCAGTCGTTCTCCTACAAGAGGGGGAGAATGGATTGAAGTGTGACCATCCGGAACTTTTCCTTGGTTACTGACAGGTTCAAGAGGGATAGATCGAGGATTGGCCTTAAGTTCCCTGTCTTTTTTGGCACCAAGAAGAACCTGGAGTAAAAGCCCGATCTGAACTGGTCCGGGGGGACGTGCTGAATGGCTCTTTTTTCTAGCAGCTGCTGGATTTCCGCAGCCGCGGCCTCCCTCTGATCGGTGGGGACATCGGGGAGGAATCTGGGATTGCGAGGGGGATGAAGAAACGGGATTTGGTAACCTCTGGATATGATACGAAGCACCCAGCGATCTGTTGTGATGGACTCCCAAGCTGCCAGGTGCCTTGAAAAATGCCCCCCCGATTGCCTCCAGAGTGGAGCAGTCGGGTAACCCCTCAGGGTTGCTGTGTGGGCCGATCAGAGAACGATTCTCTGGACCCAAAACTCCTCGGACCCCCTCTGCCCCTAGGGCGGCATCCACCCTGTCCTCCTCTGCCTCGGAAGGACTGGGTGTCCGGAGTGTCATGGGACTGTTGTGACTTCAGGAACCACATCTTCTTCTGTCCCTTTTGGTTCTTGGAGAAAGACCTCTGGGGAGCAGAGAAGCGGACTCCGACGGCAGACAACGTCTTCCCATCCTTCTCACTCTGGACTAAAGTTTCGCATACGGTTTTGCCAAAGAGGGCAGAACCATCAAATGGGGCATTAGTGAACGATGCCTTATATGGTTCTGCGAAATCACAGTGGCGGAGCCACGCCTGTCGCCTCATGACGCCCGCTCCGCTAGCTCTAGCGGCTCCTTCCATAGCATGGGATAGTAGCCGCATAGAGGTATTAGAAATAGACCTTAGAGTGGCCATTCGGGCAGAGTACACCTGCTTGTCCTCCGCCGACATGGACTCCGGGGGCGACCCAGCGTACTCTTTAATAAGGTCTCGCTGGAGCCGTATGACATGTACCATGTAGTTCAGTGACCTTACCGAGAAGGTAGCTGAACTGAAGACTCGCTTCCCAAGGCGGTCCATCGCCCGAGACTCCTTGCTAGGAGGATGGACCGAGGGACTTTCTTGGGCCAGTTCCCTCTTGGTGGCTGCCGCCACCAACATGGCATCTACCAGGGATCCCTTACTCCAGTGCACTCTGTCGGAGGGGGACTAAGTATCCTATCAGGTCTCTTCAGGATGGGCTCCACAGTGTCCGGCTCCTTCCACGTCCTGGTAGTGATCAGGTCTACCAGGGGGTCGGCTGGAGGGGACACCCAAGAGGTAGACGGGCCTGCTTCAAATGCCCCCAGGACCACAGACTCGTCTGAGGTAGGCTTTGGGGCGGACCACCCTCCCCTTATTCTGAGCATCTCCATGATGAAGGGGGTGATCTTGGGGAGCCTTCCCCTTCCTCCAAATCTGTGTCCTCGGATAAGGACTCAGGGGAGTCCAAGTGCCTCCTTTTGCACTTGCGCTTGTGAGGGACCTCCTCGGGGGGGCTGTCCGAGGAGGCCTCACCAGGATCATCATGTCCCAACAAGGGAACTACCTGGAACGTTAGAGCAGGCTGTCCCTGGGGCCGGGTGATAGAAGTCAGAACAAACTGAGAGGGAGTGTGAGGTGGAGCCGTAGCTGTGGCCGGGGGCCTGGAATCCCTCGACAGAGCCCTCTCCACCACGTCAAAAGCCAAAGGAGAGCTGCTCTCTCTGGGATCCGAGAGCAAACCCTCCCTCGGATCTGACGAGTGGATCGGGGCCGGAGCCAACGCTATCAGATCCGACGGGCCAGTATGCTCAGACCTGGATGGAGCCGAAGGTACACTGACACCCTCAGATCCGAAGCTCAGCTCTCGGCTCCAAGAGCTGGGATCCACCAAAAAGGGATCCTACAGACACAAGGGTGCTGTCGGCGCCGACACGCCCCCAGCTCCAATGCCACTCGGCTCCGAGGACTCCAAACCCAGAAAGCGGGTTGGAGAAGGAGCGATCGGGGCGAAAAAGGGGGTCGAGCCCCCCCCCCAGAGTGGAGGGAGGCAGGAGCACTCCCATCTGCAGTTGGGCCTGCAGGAATCTTCTCATCATCCGGTCCAAATCTGCGTCCGTTAAGCTTTTGGTCAACCTAGAGGAGGCCACTGAGGCAGGATGGGAGTGCCGCCTCGATGACCTCAAGGGAGACCGGGCCTCCTCCGGTCCCGGTGAGAAGCAAGGTGACCGGAGCTGGGAAGGAGAAGGCTCAGAGGTCTTGGAGGGAGAAGTCCGCTTAGCTGGCGGGGCCGATGCAGAGGCCTCGGCCTGCCGCTTGTGGTGCTTCTCCCTGCGCTTCTCTTTTCTGGCTTCCCTATCCTCCTGGCCCAAGGTGGGAGGTTGAGTCCCGGCCAGGGGAAGGGAAGCAGTCGTGGGTACTGTCGCGGCTGCGGCAGGCACCACAGGGGGACCGGAGGTCGGAGCCGAGTCCAGGGGCAGAAGTCCCGCCAGAATCAACTTCGACCTCCGGTCCTTAAGTGCCCTGGGGTTGAACGCCGCACAAATAGTGCAGCCAGAGGAGAGGTGTTCAACCCCAAGGCACAACACACACCCAGTGTGGCCATCCACTGGGGATAGCTTATGGCCACACTCGGTACATTTAGAAAAAAATGTCTTTGGGGCCTCAGACATTATACTAAGAAAAGGACACACACACTAGACCCCAATCACACACAGACACATGACCTAACGCTCTCACGAGGGGGGGGGATAAGCTAAATTAAAATTTGTAGAGAGAAAAACTATGAGGGGATGTTAAACACTCCCAAACACACTTTTTCTGACAGGAAAGTAAAAGAAAAAGATTAAACTTTCTCACAAAGTCTTGCTAAGAAACAACTGACGCCTGGAACTCAAAGATCAAGCTGCTGGCTTCAACCGCGGCAAACTAGATCTGAGGTCAGGTAGGGATGGCAGGGGATTATGGGTAGGGGAGGAGCTTGGAGCTCGGATCTCAGCTGTTGGAAACTGCCAGCTCGGATCCGATATGGATCCGAAGACCCATAGGTTGATGCCCAAATGAAGTTAACTACTTCAGATGATTAGTCAATTAAAAGTTAAAAAATAGAAGCTAAAGTTATGGAATATTTGTAAAGTGAAGGATTCACTGTAGAAAGTCTAAGACAGGTCATATCACACCATGATAGAACAACTAGTACCCAAAGTAAAGGGAAACAAGTGGAGCAGGAGACATCTGAAGAAATATGTACAAGGGAAAGAAAAAGAGATTTAATATGGTGCAATATTTATGCAAAGGAGACACCAAAACTAATCAATGCAAAACGAGCAGCACCAAAGATATTTGAAGAGAAATACAGGCAAAGACATCCAGATATAGAAAACTGTACAATACAAAAATTAAGAAAACAAAGTGCAATAGTAGAAAAGCGGATTAGCAATGGAGAAGTTAAAGAAGTAGAAACGGAGGTTATAGATTACCTGCAAAGTGAAGGATTTAGTGTAGAAAATTTAACTAATTTAACAACACAACAGGATAGAGCAATGGACACCCAAATTAAGGAGAAACCAGTGGAGCAGAAATCATCTAGTCAGTTGACACATGAAGATACTGTGGAGCCTCCCATAGCAAACCAGTACAAAAGTTCAGTTGGAGCTATATAGCAAGGGAAAGAACAGGAAAAGGTGACAACTCTGACACAGTCAATGTTGTGGAGTGATAGGCCAGTGACTTCCCATATGAAAGAGCAATGGATGACACAGGGTGAAACTGAAGAGACTGTAGCACAGGAAGAAGCTTAGGAACTTTCTATAGAATGCCCACAGGAAATGGCGAACAAAGAATGTGCCCTTAGTTTAGAAGAAAATGATCTAAGAGAAGAGCTACTTGATTTAATAGAGATGGATAGACATATTAAGATCAATGAATGAAACAGACTGCAGAACGTCAATAAAACCCCAAAAGTTAGAAGTCTGATAAAACAAAAGAACACAGTAAATAGGATTGTCCATAGGGATTCATGTGATATAACAGAAGTAAATAGGATACATTACTGTGCAAATTAATAACAGATAAAGTTCTACCACAAGAACACAGGGTAGTAAGGGAAAGGACGGGGAAAAATTGAATGCCATTATGGATGTATTGAATAGAGAAAACTATAAAGCAATTAATACAAGAAGTGTCACTGTTAGAAGAGTATAGAAGAGGGAACAGATCAACAAAAATACACAGAAAGATAGACGTGATAAAAGCAATGTGCAGTATTATAAAGGATCAGGATTTCTCACGCACTATCAAAATTAATAAACTAAAAATATCAGGCAGAAATACTAGAAGATACACAGATAAAAATATAGGAAAAGTACAAAATAAGCAATTTATTGATGACCTAAAAAGTTTTATAGAAAATTGGGAAACAAGGTAAAAGGAATTGAAAGTCCACCAAAAAAAGAAGAAATAGATACATTTTGGAGAAATATTTATGAAGATCCTGTGGAACATAACAAAGATGCTAAATGGACAGAAGAAGTAAAAAAAAGAATAAGAAGTTCAACTGTAAAAGATATGAAATGGGATGAAGTAACGGCCAGAGAGATTGAAACAAAGTTAAGAAAAGCCTCTAATTGGAAAACTCCAGGTCCAGATGCAATACCTAACTTCTGGCTAAACGTATTAACATCTTTGCATGAATATTTAGCCATAAGTAAGAACTATTTATATGCGTACCCTGAACAGACACCAGCTAACAACAGGAAAAACAATGCTCCTACTTAAGAGTGAACCTACAAGCTACAAGCTACCCTAAAATCTATAGACCAATAAATTGCCTTCCGACCATGTATGAACTACACACTGGAATTGATGCTGACAGAGTTTATAGTCATTTACAAGAAAACTCAATTATGGCAATACAACAAAAGGGTACTAAAAGAAAGTCATATGGAATAAAGGATCATTTGTTGTTAAATAAAGTCATAGTGGAGAACTGTAAAAGGGAAAGAATCTAAGTATGACATGGAAAGACTACAAAAAAGCATTTGACAGTATCTTACATTCATGGATAAAAGCATGCTTAAAAATGTATAAGATATACCCTACACTGATAAACTACATCACAGCAGTCGTGAAACAGTTACAAACCACTTTGCAGTTAAGCCATAATAAAGGACAAATTAATATTCCAGGATAAAAATCAAAAGGGGGATACTCAAGGGAGACTCTCTGTCACCACTGCTCTTTTTCCTTGCCCTTAACCCAGTAATCCGTCTGTTTAACAGATTAGGTCATGGCTATAATTTAGCTCTCAGAAAGCAACAAAGTGTAAAGACTTCTCATCTTCTCTTTGTCGATGATTTAAAACTGTATAGCTCATCAGATGAGGAACTGAAAGCACAACTGCAAGTTGTCAAAACTTTTTCAAATGATATAAGAATGTCATTTGGTTTTGATAAATGTGCAAAAGCAAAATTTAAAGCAGGAAAGCTGCAGTACCAAGAAAACATCAGTTTGGGACAAGAATGTGATATAAAAGAACTTGAGCCAGAGGGAGTGTATACATATTTGGGAATTGATGAAGGATCAACAATAAAACATAAACAAATGTGAATAATTGTAGTAAGGAATATTTCAGAAGACATAAATTAACCCTGAAAACACTGTTGACATCTAGGAACAAACTTCAAGCTATAAACCAATTAACTCTTCCTGTCCTAACTTACAATTGTGGAGTGATTGACTGGCCCCAAAGGTGTTGGATAGATTAGACAGCAAAACAAGAAAGATGCTTCATGCTCATCAAATTTTTATTTATTTAACCTTTGTTTACCAGGAAAGTCTGACTTGGAACGAAGCCAGCTTTCAGAGGAGCCCCAGGGAGAAATGCTCCAGATGCATGTCTTTGAAATGTGGGAGAAAACCGAAACACCTGCAGGAAACCCATGCAAATGCAGGGAGGAAATGCAGACTCAGCACAGAAGGCACTCCAGCCAAGAATCGAACTGGAGAACCTCTTGCTGTGAGGTGACAATGCTACCACTACACCATCCGAATGATTTATAAAAATTAGTGCATACCAGGATTATATATTCCCTGTTCCAAAGGAGGAGGTACGGGCCTTCTTGAAATTGATTACATATATAGATCTGCAATCGTGGGACTGCATACATATCTGCTGACCTCACAAGACCCAAACACAGTGAAAATTTTGAAACATGAGGAGAATAAATCTATGATGACTTCCCTTCTTAGTCTAGCAGAAGCATAACCTCAAGCGGGAATGGAAATCAAACCAGAGGTAGATAAAAATCAGGCAGCATGGGTTTCTTAACCACACAAATAGCAACCTTAGATCGTTTGAGTACGAAATTTAAGTCCTTGCGACTTGACAATGAATTTTTGGCACATTCTATTCAACTGAAGCAAGTTCCTAAAGGGCTACGTACCTGGAGGTTTAAGCAGGAACAGAAAAAGGCTCTGTCATGCATCAAGAGCTACTAGAACTGTTTGACAAAACAGGTTTTGAACTTATGAACATTATTACTAGAGACAATGAATGCAAGCTTGTTAAACTAAAAAAAATGATATTAACATGTTAAATCAAAGTATAACCAATGATTTATTGTTTACTGAAGTTGTTGAGAGTTACAATAATGTTTTTTAAAAATATGGAAAAGTTTGTGGCAGATAATGTTGAGGAAGCATAACAAGTTACAAAGAGATAAAACAGATTATTCCCAACAAAAAGCATACCCTGAACCCCCACATGCACATATGAACAGTATACACCCAAGTGATAGAGATGACATGACTGAGAATGTTAACAGCAATCATAGTAATGAGGTGAATGACATTCGATATGATAAAAATGGTTATTTTTTTGAGACGATCCAAACGTCTGAGGAATCAACGTCGATTTCCCCAACAGGATCCAGAGGAAGACAGTGGGGGAAGGGGAGTATGAGAGGGAAAGCAGTGTACTAATTACTGAATGCAACAGCATAAGTATTGATGGCTTGAATAATGGCATGCAGGAATATGTTACAAATTGTTTTAATGGAGTAATATTCAATTTAAATGATTTTCACATCAAAAAAGAACATGTAACATTATTAAGAAAAGGCTTCAGCTTTGTTCCTCATTATACAACAGATATAGCAAAATTATGAACTAACCTGAGACTGTTTACAAGGCAGCTCAATTTGAAATTTTTTTTTTTCTAAGAAAGATGTAAAATCTGTGACAGAGTTAAACAATGGTTTGATGAGATGGGAACTACAATTCTGAAGCAAAAGAGCACCTTTATACCACCTAATAATCTTATAGTACACGTTTGAATATCTATGTGAAATTGAATTTTGACACACTTTAAAAATAAGTAACTTGACACATGCTAATCTAACTAAGGAGGAAAAACAAGGTTTGAAAGAACTGTCTAGGAAGAGAGACTACAGAGTGATGAAGCCTGATGGGGGGAGCAGTAGTTATAATGAAGCAGATAGATTACATATGCAAAATGTATGAACTGTTGAACGATGAAAACACATAAAAGAGCATCAATAAATGAACTGAATAGAAAGTATGCTAAAATTGATATGTTGTTGTTTGATGCCTTGTGTCAAGGTTCTATAACAGCTGCTAAATTCGAGTATCTTAGGGTAGAAAATCCCATTACTCCATCGATATTTTGGATACTTAAGATAAACAAGAATTAGACAGCCCCCCCCATTCAAAAACAGAACCCCTAGCAGCCTTCATTGATTATTATTCAAAACCAGTTTTGAATACAAAAAATCATGTGTTAAGAGATTCATGGCACTACTTAGAACTGCTGAGAATGGCAAATTTTGATCAAGATTATTTGTTTGTTACTGTGGATGTGATCAACCTATTTTCAGTAATACCACATGAAATAGGTTTAGAGTTTTACTCAGATTGCTTAGCACAAGATGACGTTCCGAGTGAATTTGTTGGTGGATTTAATGGAAACAGTATTAAGAAATAATTTTCTGTGGTTCGAAGGAGAGTATTTCAGGCAGATGTCAGGCATGGCAATGGGTGCAAAATGTGCACCGGTGTTTGCCAACCTGGTATTAATAGAATGAGAAAAAAGATATGTGTTCTCATCCCACTTTA
Organism: Protopterus annectens; assembly: GCF_019279795.1. Taxonomy (NCBI): domain Eukaryota; kingdom Metazoa; phylum Chordata; order Ceratodontiformes; family Protopteridae; genus Protopterus; species Protopterus annectens. The sequence continues at coordinate 1,268,998,354 of NC_056739.1, read as the reverse complement.
TGTCCAAGATCTTAACATACCATAGATTTTTGGATGACATACTTCTATGGAAGGGAAATGAGGAAGAGGTGATTGAATTTATTGAATATATAAATGCAACCACAGGATTTTTGAGATTCACTTACAGGGTTCATAGGCATGAAATGGATTTTTGGACATATTATTGAGCAAAGATGTTAATACTGGTGAGCTGTCCTCAAACATTTTTAGAAAGAACACATATGTAAATACACTTCTCCACTTTGATAGTTGTCACCCTTACCACCAGCGGAAAAACGTAGTAAAAGGAAAAATGGTTAGACTTTCGAGGCTGGTGATGACAGGAAATTTAATGAAGCAATGGCAACCCTAATTGAAATGTTTAAGGAGAGGGGTACCCTATTCATTTGTTATTGTCAACACAAAACGAGGTGACAAAAAATAGGGCCACTAGGTTTGTTCCCATTTTAAGAGGAGGCAATACCACACAAGAAGGAAAACTTGGTCATGATGTTATGGTAATACAATACAACCAAGACGCAACACTATTAACGTCAAAAATGTGTTCATTATAGGAAGAAATTTTTGACAGTAATTTAAAAGAAAAAATAGGTTTGTTTGTGTCTTTCGGCTTTTCCGGGTTAGAGGTCGCCACAGCGGAACTCCGGTCCGCTAATGATTGGTAGTGGATTTTTACATACCGGATTACCAGCCCTGACGCACAACCTTCAACGAAGGCACGCCCCATTCACGTATGCCTCCACACAGAAGATGCTCTAGCTGAGAATCGAACGGGACAATGTCTTGCTATGCGGCAACAACGCTACCGCAGCACCACCACCGCAGTTTAAAAAGAAAAAATAGGTAAGGGACCAAAAATAGTATACAGTAGAGAAACAAATATAACAGAAATGTTGGAGAAAAATAAAGAAAGAGTGAGTGTGGCATACAGATCAAAAATGCACAAATGTGCTGCATGCAAATCATGTAGGCTTATTAATGATGGTCCCTATGTGGAAATTATAACATCTGACAGAAATTTACATTGCGCTGTTGTATGTAAATGTAACACAAAATTTTTGGTTTATGTGACTATGTGCGTCTCATGCCCAATCTTTTAAGTGGGCAAAACCACAAGGCATTTGAGAGAGAGGATAGCAGAGCATAACAGGGACATTAAGAAACAGAAGCTGAGTAGTGCCCTGTATATGCACAGTAATGAATGCATTAACTTCAAAAAGTTTATATTTTTTTGTGTTGGATAGAGTATTCATTGAAGGAAGGGGTGGTGACCCGGATTTAGATTTACAAATAAAAGAAACAGAACGACAATTACGTTTGAATGCCAAGAATAAACTGGGGATTAATGACAACATCTCAATAGCATGCATTTTAAAATGTAGAGCAAAAATATTTAAAATATATATTGTTACCATCACAATTGCTATAGTTGTATCCTGGCTGATAAGTTCCCAAATATTTTATGTTTTTAAGAAAAGTTTTATGTTATAATATGTGGAATGTTTTAACATTGTTTTTTAAAGAAAAATTGTTTTCAAAGCAGAACAGACAGGAAATTATATATATACTTAGTCAGTATATAGGAAGTAATTTTATTGTTTGAATTTGACTCTGATGATTCCTTAGCATACTGAGCGAAAGCACTGAGTCTGTTTTAATTGTATTTAATAAAATTATGGTTGTTTCAAACTTCGTGCAGTGGGTTCACTTTCCGAGTTATTAGTGGCTGAAGAAGTGGAGTGCGAGGAGTTTCTTTTGGGTCCAAAAATCAGGCAGCAACTGAATGTACCAAAAAACAAAAGACAGAATATAAGGTGAAGGATCAGATAAGAAGGCAAGAAATGTGGGAAATGTATAAATATAGTTGCAACTATAGAAAACTTCTGGAACAGCCTCATGTTGATCAGGATTGATCAGGATCGAATGGAGGAATGGTAAAGGAGAGGTGAATTCAAACCAAAAGATGAATGGTTAATATGAAGTCTACATCACATGGGATCACCCATTACCAACTGTTCAAAAGATAGATGTGAGAAAATCAGATATAGTGGTCCATAAAAAGAAGACAAAAGTAGCACTGATCATTGAAATCAGTACACCCAGTGACTACAGTGTCTGGCATACAGAGACATAGTCATAAAATATCATGATTTGCAGGCAGAAACGAGAGCAATGTGGAAGAAAGATACCCAGATATTTCTAATAGTAGTAGATGCAATGTATCTTATACAAAAGAATCTACAATCATATTCAGAAATTTTACCAATACATTTAACTCCATACGAATTGCAGGAGGAGTCATTACTGAGCACATTGCAGATGCTGCAAAGAGCACTTCTGGCTGACATCAAAGACTGAAACAATACTAATTTCATAAACTTTAATCTTACTTTGACTTAGGAATGGGGTCCATTCCCATCATGGTATTAGAAACCCAAAAGATTTGAGATATTAAAAGGAGAAGGATCTTTGATTGGTGGCCTACGTAAGAAGACAACTTTCATAAAGGCTTTACATAGCATGGATGAAAAGGTAGAACGTCTTTTAATGTGAAAATTCGAAATTGCTGCCAATTGCAACTTTAGAGTAGAGAAACTAGCTCCATCCTGGGAAAGTGAAGCTAGAAGATAGAGTATGTTTGATATGGAGGCTGAAAAAAGGATCAATATCTTGATTCGAGGCTCAAATTGAGAATCTTTCCCACTTGCTACTGTAGACCTTTTTTTGTGGAAGGTTTCTGAGAGCCAAGAATAATCTTTTGGACTGGCAAGGCTAGCCTGGACCTTGTTAGAATCATTGGAAATTGAGGAACCAAGTGGTTAACCAAAGGCACTGGAGACTGGTGGCCGATGTTCTGATGGGTGAGAGATCAGATCCTGACTATGATCCAATATCTAAGGGGGATATTTGAGATAAGATCACAGAAAGGGGAACCAAACCTGCCGAGGCCAGAAGGGGGCAGTGAGAATTAGTGAGGTCTTCAATCTACTGGCTTTCTGTAGAACTCCTGGTATTGGAGGGTAGGATACAGGAGACCCGAAGGACAATCATGGACTAGAGCATCCCTCAGGGATTCCCCGAGTAGAAGGATCACAGCAAAATACCTCCAGCACTTGTTGTTTAAGGGAGAGGCAAAGAGATTGCAGCAAGTTTGAAGAGATCACCCATTCCCACACTCTCATGACCTCTCTGCACAAGGGATATGAATGGGATCCTCACTGTTTGTTGATGTACCATGCTGCTGTGCTCCTGAACCTAGTCGGCCTCTGAAAAACAGGGTACTGTCCAGTACTTCTGTACTTGGCTACAAACTAGAAATCCTACTTTAAGGGAAGGTCGCCTCACCTGGTGCGAACGCACAGACAAGGTCAACTCCATAGTTCCACTACCACCAAAAAGCTCAACCAAGGTACTGTCCAGTACTTCCGTACTTGGCTACAAACTAGAAATCCTACTTTAAGGGAAGGTCACCTCACCTGGTGCGAACGCACAGACAAGGTCAACTCCATAGTTCCACTACCACCAAAAAGCTCGACCAAGGTACTGTCCAGTACTTCCGTACTTGGCTACAAACTAGAAATCCTACTTTAAGGAAAGGTCACCTCACCTGGTGCGAACGCACAGACAAGGTCAACTCCATAGTTCCACTACCACCAAAAAGCTCGACCAAGGTACTGTCCAGTACTTCCGTACTTGGCTACAAACTAGAAATCCTACTTTAAGGGAAGGTCGCCTCACCTGGTGCGAACGCACAGACAAGGTCAACTCCATAGTTCCACTACCACCAAAAAGCTCGACCAAGGTTAATACGTCCTGTATTTAAGCATAAATAAACCCTTATTTATTTCAGTTAAAGCCAAATACTGGGTTCACTAACACAGCAGTAAACCCCTTAGTTACCAAATAAATCCACTCCCTTGTATAATACCAACAGAAATTGTAGCCTGCACTTCATTAAAGTTTACTCACTCTATTCACAGGCCCTGGAAAGTCCGAGGCAGGTTTAGCCCCGCTTCGCTCGGGCTCGCTACGTGCCCCACCCTGCCCCCTTATCCCACCCGCCCCACTACCTCCACATTTATAGCTACCAAGCCACACACCCACTTCCTTTCCAACCTACATAACTTCCTCTCTATCATTTCCCTCCCCCTCCCACCACTTTAAAGATTAACCACTACCACTCCTCCAAAGTATTTCACCCCCATCCTTAGACGAAAAATACCATTCCATACACCATGTCAAAGCCAAATTGTAAAATCCTCCCCCTCATCCTACCACTCATAATTCTACCATACTTCCTAACTAGCTATGAACATCTACCATTTTTAGGTTTTCCCTATCCAAAACATCAAATCTGTACCCCCTCACCTCCACCTATTGCTGAATTTTCCCCATACTATACAACCCCAAAAACTACAAATTCCAACAACCTGTTTCTTAATAAATCATACCAAACAACCCCAAAATCCAAATATGGTCTAAAACTACTAATTAAAGTCCTAAGACTACTAGCTTATCTAAGAAAAAACATAACCAAAGATGGAGACATCCATCCTAATCCAGGCCCAACCTCAACTCCAGACTCTACTAGCCCCTCCACTCTCCCACAGACTGGTTAACTCCCTTCTAATTTGCCACTTAAACATAAGAAGCCTAAACAACAAGGTACATAACCTGCATGCTGTGCTAGCAACCTACCTCCCTGACATAATGTGTCTATCAGAAACCTGGCTTAGGCCATCAACCAAAGATAATGAGATCTTGCCACCCGGATTCAATATACTTAGGGTTGATCGCATAAAGAAAAAGGGAGGTGGGATAGCTGTCTTATACAATAGCACACTTAACATCATAACTAATCCCAAACAACCACCCCAGGTCTCCAATGCTGAAATACTAGCCCTAAAACTTCAAGTAAACAATCAAAAAAGCATAAATCTAATTGTGATCTACATCCCCCCTGGGAATAATTCAGAAACATTAGAGATCATTCTAAATTGGATAGCTAACAACTACCCTCAAGAAACTATTGTCCTGGGCGATGTTAATATTGACTGGAACCAATGTTCCACACAGTCCAACCCCATTTCTATAAACCTCCATGGATTCTCTCAGATCATATCCTCTACCACCAGACTAGGAAATTCTAACCAAAAAGAGAGTATACTTGACTGGATACTCACCAACAGACATCCCCATAACTATATGTCTGGGACTCTCCCCAATGATCTTAGTGATCACCTGATCACATACATTATGAAAGACAAAACTATCTGCGCTAGTCTGCCTATCTATAGGTCCATCAGAACCAGGAAAAACTTTGACCCAACAAAATTTCACATGGAACTCAAATCCTGTAACTGGTCAAAGCTAAAGTACCTTCCCCTTGATGAGGCAGTGTCATTCTTTAATAACACATTCCTTACCATACTTGACTCTCATGCTCCAAAATGGTCACCCAGAATTAAAACTCAACTAGCACCCTGGCTAACAACTGAATCCAAATCTAAAATAACAATTAGAGATAAAGCATGGGATAAATGGCGTACTACCAAGTTACCCCTAGATCGCATTAAATTCCAACAACTAAGAAATGAGACTAAAAAAGCCATCACACTAGACAAGAAAACTACTTTTACCATCTGCAACATAAACACCAAAATAACCCTCAAAAGTTCTGGGCAGGCTTAAATAAACTTCTCCAACCAGGCAAATCCACCACTCCTACCCCAGGAGCATTATCTGACAAGAGCCAAGAAGAAGTAGCAAATACCTTTAATACTTTCTTCACCGAAACCATTCAGTCCTTAGCTAACCAACTATCTCCTCCCTCCACATCAAAAAATGCTACACCCAATTTGCTACTCTCTTTTAACCTCCAACCTGTGTCCACATCCTTTATCAGATCCCTATTGAAAAAGCTAAAGCCAACCACCCTTTCTGCTGATCTTCTCCCAGCTGAATATCTGCAAATAGCTGCAGGTGTCATAGCCTACCCTATCTCGATCTTAATTAACAGAACCATAACCGAGGCCACAATCCCCTCAATATGGAAAGTATCCTACGTTATACCACTCCATAAAGGTGGTACATCCACAGAACTATCAAACTACAGACCAACAGTCATACTATCACCACTTGCCAAAATTATGGAAAAGTGTGTGCACAACCAACTAATGTTCTATCTCACCCAGAACAAACTACTAACAGACTCTCAACATGGATTTAGACCCCATCACAGTACAACCACTGCCCTCCTCTCTTTTACCGAAAAAATAAACCTTAACCGGAATAACAAAAAAATATCCTCTGCTCTCTTCCTGGACCTGTCGAAAGCCTTCGACATGGTAAACCACCAGCTACTTCTCCACACTCTAGAAACCCTGCATCTAGATATTCCAGCTCTTGACTGGTTTCAAGCCTACCTCACTGGCAGACAACAAGCAGTACTGTGGCAGAACAAGCTCTCTTGCATGCTACCAAATACCATAGGAGTTCCTCAAGGCTCCATATTAGGACCTATTCTCTTTTCAGTCTTTATAAATGACCTCCAAACAGTCATCCCTGAAGCCACCTGTATTCAGTATGCAGATGATTCAACTCTAATATGTTCCAATGCCTCTCTAGAAAACTTACTAACTACAACCCAGCACAGTTTTACAACAGTTGAAAACTGGCTCGCCAACCATCACCTGATCTTAAATCCAAATAAAACCATACTACTTCTCTTCTACCCAACTAATAAATCACCTACCACACACTTTACTATACAATCCAATAATGGGACCATTATCTCCCCTGACACCTATGCAAAGCTACTAGGAGTAAACATTGACAATAAACTCAGATTTTATATGCATATCAACCAAACCATTAAGTCAGTAAACAAGAAACTTGGGTCCTTATACAGGATAAAAACCTTCCTTACTCCAACTGCCAGGGCAGTCACTGCCCGCTCACACCTTCTCTCTACCCTACTATATGCCTCTCCTGTGCTTACTAAACTTAACAAATCCGACCTAAGCAAACTCTCATCTTGTTATAATCATATTGCCAGATTTGTAACTGGCTTGCCCTACAGAACACACCATTGTATTAACCTGAAAAAACTTGGCTGGATAGAACTCCCAACTCTTCTCCAGCAGTACCAACTCATAGAGGCATTTAAAATCCTTAAACAACCTGAGAACACCCCTGCTCTAAAAAATTTAATAACTCCTTACACTAATCTAAGTTGCCTTCGCTCAGCAAATAGACTCCTTGTCCAAACAACTAAATCTTACAACCTAGGTGGTGACGCACTGTTTGCCAATACCACTGGAAAAATATGGAACTCCCTCCCCAACAACCTCATGCTTATAACTTCACTAGTTCAATTCAAAAAGAGTCTAAAACTCCACTATAAGTCACATTGGCTTTGTCCTTGCACAAACCCAGACTAGCTCTCTGTCGTAAACCAAGCCCATACTAGTTCTTAGTATTATCCAAACCCAAAAAGAACAACCTAGCGAGGGGATATCTAATCCCAAAAGAACAATGCATGTTAGCCAAACTCTAAGCTATAATTTGTCCTAACAACTTTGCTATCATGTTATTAATGTATAGTACAATGAACTGTAGTATTCTGCATTTGATAGAGTATGGTAGTTTTATAATAGTATGTAAATTGCTTTTTTTTTTCTTTTTTTTTTCTTTCTTTCTTTCTTCTTCATTTTTGTTCATCTTAAACTCTATTTTTGTAACTATTTGTCATTGTAACTCTGTTGGAGCTTTTCTCCCCGGGCCTCCGCTGAAAATGGACATGTATCCAGTCGGACTATCCCGGTCAACAAATGTAAAATAAATAAAAATAAATAAAATAACTGACATGTTATCTGTATGAATTACTATTGTCTCCAGAGGGAAGGCAGTCATGGAAGGTTTGCAGTGTTAGGAGAACTGCTCTCATCTCTAGGACATTCACATGCCTTGGATCACTCTTCCCTGATAAAGTCCCCCCTACGTCCATGGTCACTTTGGCTGTGGAAGGAGGAAGTGAAAAAGGTCTGCCTAGATATAGGTCATCCAACAGCATCCACCACTGGAGATGGTGTTTGCAAACTGGGGTTAGTTTGATAGGAACCGATAAAGGAAGAAATAGAATGGACCACTGAACTGCAAGGGTCCACTGCAGTACTCATGTAAAACCTCGCTAAAGTTACCAGAAGTATTGCTGCTGACATCAAATATAGTGCTCTCAGAATTAGTCATACAAGAGGAGCTGGCATGCCCAGAAGTGTCTGTACTTGGTGCCTCAGAGCTACAACTCAGTGATGAGATAACACTGCTATTTGTGAAATTGTGTTCAATCGCATTGCTATGAACTACAGGTCTTGCACAGGAGTTAAGTTTGACTTTGCCAGGCTTATTGTGATTCCCAAATGGTTGAAGGTCTGCAGCAGTTATTCTGTGGCCCAGAGGAGCTGATGCTTTGTTGGTGCTGTAAGGAGCCAATCGTCCAAATATGGAAACACCTGGAATCCTTGCAGTCTCAGGTGAGTTGCTACCACTGCCATACACTTGGTAAACACTCAGAGGGGCTGTGATGAGGCCAAAGGGCAGGGCTATGAAATGATGATGACTGGCTCTCAGCTGGAAGTGCAGATGTCTTCTGTACCATCTGTCTATTTTGATATGATAGTACAAGTTCTGGAGATCCATAGAGCACATCCATTCATCCTTGTGCAGAAGCTGTAAGATGGACTGGACCATGAGCATGCAAAACTTTGGCTTCTTGACAAATTTAGCTTGCTTAGATCCAATATTGGTCATAGGTCCCCTGTCTTTTTTGGCACCAAAAAGAAGCATGAATAAGTTCCGCACCCTCATCGTTCAGTCTGGATCATTTGGATGGCTCTTTTTTCTAGAAGTTTTTGAACTTCTTGAAAGGTGAACTCCCTCTGACTGGGTGGTACATCAGGTAAATTCCTCCTGGGATTTGGAGTTTGAATGGAAAAGGGAATGTAGTAACCAGTGGATATTATGCTTAGCACCCAGTGGTCATATGTTAGATTTATACAGGGGTCTGAGTGCAATGATAGATGGCCCCTGACTGCATCCACAATAGGGCAGTTGGGTGACACTTCAGGAGTTCTGATAGGGCTTATTAGAGAAGGTTCTCTGAAGCCCTGTTTTTGTGGACCCCCCTCTGCCTATTGGGTGGTGCCTGCTATTAAATCCTCTTCCTCTGGCTCTGGAAGAGGAATATTCCTGAGGATCCTGCAAACAACCTTGAGATTTTTTGAACCACAATTTCTTAGCCCCTCTTTGGTTCCTTGAGAGGGTCCTTTGAGGGGTAGAAAATTTGATCCCTACTGCAGACAAGGTCTTACCCTCCTGCTTGCCATGGATGAGAGTGTCCTTGACAAATGGTCCAAAAAGGGGAGGAATCATTGAAGGGGCATTAGTGAAAGGCACCTTAAAAGTTTCCACAAACCTGCACAGCCTCATCCACGCATGTCTCCTCAAGGCTATGCCTATTCTGGCTACTCAAGAGGTACAATCTCCAGCATTAGAGACTAACCTCACTGAGGAATTAGCTAGGGATGAAAGAGTAGCCAACTGGGGAGATACCTTCTTGAGGTCCTCCTCTGACAGGGTATTTGTAAAAGGGAGGTAGTTAGCTCCTTGACCAAGTCTCTTTGAAGGGGAGTAAAATGGGCCAGGTAGTTCAAAGCTCTCAGCCCGAAAGTGGCTGGGCAAAGATGTGCTTCCCATGTCTGTCCAAAGCCTGGGACTCTCTGTTTGGGGGATGGACTGTGGATCTCTGTTTGGCTAGCTCCTTCTTTGTGGCTGCCAACACCATAATAGCATCAACGGGCACACCTTTGCTCCAATGAAGTCTGTCACTAGGTGGGCTTAGATACTTGTCTGCACATTTTGGAATAGGCTCTATGGTGTTGGGTTCCTTCCACGCCCGGCAGGAAACTAGATCAATAAGTTCATCCGCCAGGGGGGTTATCCAGGACGTACATGGGCCCATCCCAAATGCTTCCAGAAACACCGACTCCTTAGAATAGGGAGGTTGGGAGGACCATCCACCTTTCTGCTGAAATTTTTCCAGGATGTCTCCAAAGCAGACATCTCCAGATGGAGATCTTCGAGATCCCTATCCCTCTTCAAAGTCAGTGTCATGGGTTTAGGACTCCGTAGGGGAGTCTAAGTGCCTCCCCTTGCACATTTTCTTGTGATGTACCTTCCTTGCAGGGGGTTCAAGGGAAGAATCAGAACATATAAAGAGATATAGACTGGGTAGGATCAGGGGGAATAGGGGAAGCAGCTCTAGGTCTAGAGAAAGTCTTCTCTACCACCCAAAAGGCTGACAAACTTGAGAAAGCCCTCTCCTTCTCTCCTGAGCTGAAGCTACCTCTGAGAAAGGAGTAGAATCTACCCCAGATCCAAAGCCTCCAGATAGCATCAAACCCAGGCTGTAGAAGGCCAAAGCTCCTAGGGGAAGGGAGGGATCCAACAAGGTTAGACCCAACCCCTATCACCTGGAGATGGTGCCATGTCAGATTTCAGACCCGCTCTGTTCCGATTGCATCAGACCTGAGCTGCTCTGGAACCCTGATGGATTTGATGAAATCATTATCCTCAGATACATTGATGACTCCCTCAGAGAAACCAGATCCTGGGATTCCAAAGCACTGATCTGGATTGGAAGAAGAGTGTGTAGAGAAGGTGCTGGAGATCTCATGGATCCTGGATGGGACAGAGATGGGAAAAGTCTCAAATCTATCTGTGCCTTGACAAAGCTCTGTATCATTCAGTCCATATCTGATCAAAGATGGCTCAGAGATGACTTACAGGAAGCAGAGGAGTGTCTGGATCTTGTTGGTGATGAGAGTTTGGAGCTAGGAACTGGGGATGCATGTTTTGATACTGAAACTGGCCTTCAGCTCCAACACATTGGACAAGAAGCTGTTGGATCTCAGGATGACGTTCTTGGAGTAGGAGACTCTATAATGACCATGGTCAAACCCAGGGAAAACAACAGATCCAAATAGTCTTATTTGAAGGCACCTTCAGATCCGAGTGGATAGTCTTTGTCTTTTCTCCACAATAGAAGAAGAAGCCCCAGAGAAGCTGAAGAGGCTCTTCTTTTAATATCCTTAGAGTTCAACTACTTGGCGGGAGTTTGAGCTCCAGAAGCAGGCAAAATCCCTTTCAAGATTGACTTGTTTCGGCAATCCGAGAGGGCACACGGGTTGAAGGCTGCACATATTAGGACAGTCAGCTTGCAAATTTTTGGACCCCAGACAACAGATGCACTTCTTGTGGGCACAAGAAGTGCATCTTTTCAACCCTGTAATCTTACCTGGTTTATTGGACATTTTGATAGATAAGCTGCAAAACCATGTGCACACAAACACATGCACGAAAAAGAAGTTATGTACTCACTATAATGTTCCATCTGAGTAGGTAACTTCATTTGTCTGCAACCTGTGGGTATCGGATCCGTCCTCGGATCCGAGCCGGCAGCTTTACCTAGCTAAAAGATCTGAGCTCCTAGCTCCTCCCCCTACCCATAATCCCCTGCTACACATCCCCCATCCTCAGATCGAGTTTGCCTATAAAGACTCCACAAGACCCTCGAAAGAGGCTAGTAACCTACTGCCTAACAGAATGAGCAATCCTATCCCGTGGTTAAGAAGCACAAAACTGGTTAGGGGGGTCGGTTGCAGACAAATGAAGTTACCTACTCAGATGGAACATTATGGTGAGTACATAACTTCTTTATCTGAAGTAGTTAACTTCATTTGGTCTGCAACCTGTGGGACAGAGTCCCCAGCTACCTAAAAACCTTGGGCGGTCCTCAAGGAAGAATATTCTGGAGCACCGCGGAGCCAAAGGAAGCCCTACTCCTGGATATCATATCCAATTTATAATGGGAAATGAATCTATGACAGGAGGACCAAGTAGCTGCTGAACATATGTCGTCTATAGGGACTCTAGACCAGAACGCTGCAGAGGTAGCTATGGATCGGGTTGAATGAGCATGGATTCCCAAAGGTACCGGTTTGTTTGAAGCTAAATAGGACTGAATGATGCATTGTGAAATCCAGCTGGCTAAAGTAACTTTGGTAATAGGTTTACCTAAAGAAGACTTGGCAAAGGGCACAGACAATTGATCAGATTTGCGGTTGGTTGCTGTCCTGTGCAAATAAAAACGCAATTGTCTATGTACATCCAATTTGTGTAATGTGTATTCCCCTTTGTTCTGGAAATTGGGGAAAAACACTGGCAGATTAATAGACTGATTAATATTCGACTCAGAGGCTACTTTAGGGAGGAAGGAAGGATTAGTCCTGAGAGAAACTCTGTCCTTATGAAATATTAGGTAAGGGGGTTTCATACAGAGGGCTTGAAGCTCAGACACTCTCCTGGCTGAAGTTATTGCAATAAGGAAGGCTGTTTTCCAAGATAAAAATTTCAACTGAGCAGAAGCAGCTGGTTCGAAAGGAGGGCCCGTCAAAGCCTGTAGGACCAATGTTAAGTCCCATGGTGGGACCGCAGACTTAACTGGCGGTTTTAACAGAAAGGCGCCTTTTAAAAAAGTTTTACAAATCCTGGTGGAAGCCAGCGATCCTACATCATCCCCAATGTGAAAATGAGAGATGGCTGCCAACTGTACTTTAACCGTAGATGCACTGGCTCCCTGATGAAAGATATGGGACAGAAAATCAAGAATTGTCGGAATAGGGACAGTAAAGGGGTCTAAGCCCCTGTCTTTGGCCCAGATAGAAAAACATTTCCATTTACTACTGTAGATTTTTCTGGTAGAAGGTTTGTGTGCTGCTAACAGAATAGCTTTCACTGGTGGCGAGATACCGGGAGTTCTTGCTATCAGCGGAACTGGATCAACCAAGCTGTGAGCGTGAGGTCACCCAAGTTTGGGGTTTGTAATCCCGCAGGATGAGAAATTAGATCCGGAATGGGATCTAAGATCCAAGGGGGACTACACTGTGAGACCGCAGGTAAGGGAACCAGATCTGGCGAGGCCAGAATGGGGCTATGAGGATTATCTTGCTCCCCAACCGATGGGCTTTCTGCAGGAACTTCGTCATGAGCGGAAGTGGGGGATAAGCATAAAGGAGTCCGGGGGGCCAAGCATGAACCAGAGCGTCTATGGGGCTCTCCCCTATTAGGGGAATTAGAGCGAAAAATTCACTGCACATTGTGTTTGACGGAGAAGCAAAAAGATCGCAGCAAGGTAGACCCCATTTGAGGAAGATTTGTTTCGCTACTAACGGGTTTAGAGACCACTCGTACGGTGTGAGGATCAAGCAACTTAGCTTGTCCGCTAGGATGTTGGTCCAGCCCGGAATGTGCATTGCTACCAGAAAGCAGTTGGTGGAGATCACCCATTCCCAAACTCTCATAGCCTCTCGGCAAAGGGGATAAGATCTGGTTCCTCCCTGTTTGTTGATGTACCAGACTACAGCCATGTTGTCTGTCTGAATTACAATAGTTCCTGGAGGAAGAAGGTCTTGTAGGGCTTGCAACGCCAGAAGCACCGCCCTCATCTCCAGAACATTGATATGCAGAATGGTCTCTGAGGGAGTCCACGTGCCTTGGATGGTTCTGCCCATAGCATGCCCCCCCCACCCGAGGCGAGAAGCTTCCGTGGTCAACGTGGCTTGGGGTTGAGGCATGACAAACGGTCTCCCCTCTCGCAGCTCCTGAGAGTGAAGCCACCAGAGAAGGGAGTCCTTGCAAACCCTACTCAAGGGAATTGGGGTGTTCAAGGGGTGCAGTAAAAGTGACCATTGGACCTGAAGAGTCCACTGAAGAATTCTCATGCACAGTCGCACAAAGGGCGACAGACCGATGGCTGCCACGATGGAGCCCAAAGCTCTCAGGTCTAATTCCGCAGGTGGGGCTGGGGACTGGAGAATTGCCAAAACATGAAGAGTCAAACTGCGCAACCTGTCTGTTGTTAGAAAGGCCTTGGAGTGGCATGTATCTATCTTGGCCCCTATAAATTCCAGAACCTGCACAGGATGAAGGAATGATTTTTGAAGGTTTACAGTAATACCCAGACACTGAGTAAGAGCCAGGGTATAATCCCTGGCAGAGCAGAGCTGATGCCTGGTGGAGGTGGTGAGGAGCCAGTCGTCCAGGTACAGAAAGACCCAAATGCCCTGAAGTCTCAGGTGGGCTGCGACCACTGCCATGACCTTGGTGAACACCCTGGGGGCTGAGGTGAGGCCGAATGGAAGAGCCCTGAACTGATAGTGACTGGCTCCCAACTGAAAGCGGAGGAACCTCCTGGATCGTCTATCCATCAGAATGTGGTAGTACGCATCCTTGAGGTCTATGGAGCACATCCAGCCGTTCTCCCATAGGAAGGGGAGAATAGATTGCAGAGTGAACATCCGGAATTTCTCTTTGGGAATGAACAGGTTTAGAGAAGAGAGGTCTAGGATAGGCCTCGGGTCCCCCGTCTTTTTTGGCACTAAAAAGAACCTGGAGTAATTTCCCAATCCGGACTGGCCTGGGGGATGTGCTGGATGGCTCTTTTTTCTAATAGCTTCGAAATTTCTGAAGCTGCTGCCTCTCTTTGATCGGGTGGGACATCGGGGAGGCGTTTCAAAGGTGGGGGAAGACTCAGAAAGGGAATGGAATAACCTCTGGATATAATTCGGAGCACCCACTGATCCGTAGTAATGGACTCCCAAGTTTGGAGGTGCTCCGACAGACACCCCCGACTGCCTCCAGAGAGGGACAGTCGGGTAAGCCCTCAGGGCTGTTGCGCGGGCCTCTCCGAGAAAGGTTCTCGAGACCCGAGATTCCTCGGCCCCCCTCTGCCTCTGGGCCGGCGTCCACCTTGTCCTCCTCTGCCTCTGAAAGACGAGGGGTCCGAAGCGGGATGGGACTGCTGTGACATCCGGAACTACATCTTCTTTCTTCCCCTCTGGTTCCTCGAGAAGGACCATTGGGGATTAGAGAAGCGGATCCCGACGGCAGACAGCATCTTCCAGTCTTTCTCGCTTTGGACCAGCGTGTCTCGGACGGTCTTGCCAAAGAGCATAGAACCATCAAAGGGCGCGTTCGTGAAGGACGCCTTGAAGGGTTTCGCAAAATCGCAAAGGTGGAGCCAGGCATGGCACCGCAGAGCGATGCCTGCTCCGCTGGCTTTAGCCGCTCCCTCCGTGGCATGGAAGAGTAGCCGCACAGATGTGTTAGTAATAGATTTCAGAGTGGCCATGCGAGCCGAGAAGGTGCGTTTGTCCTCGGCCGCCATGGACTCTGGGGTGGCTCCAGCATATTCCTTATTCAAGTCTCGTTAGAGTCGAATGACATGTGCCATATAGTTCAGTGCCCTTATAGAGAAGGTAGCTGAAGCAAACATCCACTTTCCAATGCAGTCCAATGTCCAAGATTCCTTATCTGGAGGGTGGACCAAGGAACTCTCCTGCGCTAGTTCCTTCTTGGTGGCAGCCGCCACCACCATGGCATCCACTGGAGAACCTTTAGACCATGCCAGCCTATCAGAAGGGGGACTAAGTATCTTGTCTGGCCTTCTGGGAATTGGTTCCATGGTGTCCGGCTCCTTCCAAGCCCTGGTGGTCATTAAGCCCACCAGGGGGTCAGCCAGGGGGGACACCCAAGAAGTAGATGGGCCTGCATCAAACGCCTCCAGGAACACAGACTCGTCTGAGGAAGGTTTTTGGGCAGACCACCCTCCTCTGATTCGCAACATCTCCATGATGTCTCCAAAGGAGACATCCTCAGGGGGTGACCTTGGGGAACCTTCCCCTTCCTCCAAGTCTGTGTCCTCTGTGAGGGACTCAGGGGAGTCCAGGTGCCTCCTTTTGCACTTCTGTTTGTGAGGAACCTCCTCAGTGGGGCTATCCGAGGAGGGCTCACCCACGGGGTCTTGTTCCTCTAAGGGAACCAACTGGAGCGCTGATGCAGGCTGTCCCTGTGGCCGGATGACAGAGGACAGGCCCAAATGTGCAGGGGTGATGGATGGATCTGCAGCCCGGACCAGGGATCTGGAAGTCCTCAACAGCACCCTCTCCACTACATCAAATGCCGAGGGCGAACCGCTCTCCCCTGGCTCCAAGAGCAGCCCCCTCGGCTCTGATGCAGGGATCGGCGTCTGAGTCGAAGCGGTCGGACCCGAGAGGGAAGTGTGCTCTGACCTAAATGGTGCCAAAGACACAGTTCCCCCCATGGATCCGACTCTCGTCTCTCAGCCCCGAGAGCTAGGATCCGACACGCTTGAGGGCATAGTCTGCGTCAAAGTAATCAAGACTGTGGGTGCCGACAGTTCCCCGGGTCCAAAATGGCATGGATCCGAAGACTCCAAAACCCTAAACTGGGTTGGAGCGATCAGGGTAAAGAAAGGGGCCGAGCTCCCCCGCAAAGGGGGGTAGGCTGGAGCACCCCCATCTGCATTTGAGCCTGCAGGAAACAACGCATCATCCGGTCCAAATCAGAGTCGGTCAAGCTTCTAGTGGATCTGGAGGAGGTCGTAGAGGCAGGCCTTGAGGGCCGCCTCGAGGACCTCGAGGGAGACCGGTACTCCTCTTCCGGCTCCGGGGAAAAGCAAGGAGAATGGAGCCGAGAATGAGGAGAACCAGAGGCCCTCTTAGCGGGACTAGCAACCTTCGCTGGTGGGGCTGAGGGATGAGACTCAGCCCGCCTTTTATGCCTGTGCCGGTCCTTATCTCTCCTTTTTTCTTTAGAAGAGGAAGAAGAGTCCCCCTCACCCTGAGAAGCAGAGGGAGTTTGAGTCCCCAACAAGGGAGGGGGATTGGAAGGCACGGAAGCCACAACCGGTGTCTTAGAGGGAGAGGAGGAAGAAGAATCTGGGGGCAACAATCCTGCCAGGATTAGCTTGTTCCTCCTATTCCTGATAGCCCGGGGATTGAAAGCTGCACAAACCTGGCAGCTGGTAGATAAATGGGCCACCCCCAGGCAAATAACGCACTGAGTGTGGCCATCGGCTGGGGACAGCTTATGACCACACTCAGTGCATTTAGAAAAAAATGGCTTTAGGCCCTTCAGCCATCACACCACACACTCACGCACTAAGGTGAGGGAATTGAAACAAATTTGAAGTAAATTTACCACAAAAAAAAATGCTAAATATATTAGTCGATAAAAGGGGCTAAACAATACACACACACCAAAGAAAATTTAGAAAAAAAAACGATTTTAAAAGGTTTTTTATAAAACTAGTAATTTCTCACCCACGCCTAAGAGCTCATCTCTAGAAGCTGCTATAAGCCGCGGCAAACTAGATCTGAGGATGGGGGATGTGTAGCAGGGGATTATGGGTAGGGGAGGAGCTAGGAGCTCGGATCTTTTAGCTAGGTAAAGCTGCCGGTTCGGATCCAAGGACAAATCCGATACCCACAGGTTGCAGACCAAATGAAGTTAACTACTTCAGATCACACGCACGCACTCACACACACACACACACACACACACACACACACACACACACACACACACACACACACACACACACACACACACACAAACACACACACTCTCTCTCTCTCTCTCTAAAGAAACGCTATAAGAAGAGTAAGGGCAAAAACTATTTAAAAGTCTTTTTTTTTTTGTTTGTTTGTCAACTACAGGAAAAAAGTGCCAAAGCACTGAAAGGGAAAGTGAAAGAAGGGGAAGAGTCCCTAACTCTCAGAAAATGCAAATCTATAGGAGGGGAAGTAAAGACAGAAAGCAAGAAGGAATAATTATTAATTTTGCAAGGAACAAAATACAGGAAAAAAACACTTGTCTTTACCACTGAAAATGCTCGAAAGTTACAGAACATATCTGTGCTGAATGGTGGCAAAGGAGATCTGAGGGTTAGAACAGGTGTGAAGCATTATGGGAGAGGGAGAAGCTTGAGGCTTGGAACACAGTCTTGTAAAAGCAGTTGAATCAGATCCTAGACCCAGAAGTGAGGAAGAATGAAATGGACAACATCAAATACAGGTTTATGGTATACTTAGAAAGTTAGGGAAGAAAATTTGATAGAAAAAGTGAAATAACTTAAGAAGGGAGAGTAAGGAGGTATAAGGAATGAAGAGGGACGTGTTCACATTTGGGATATAGTTTACTCCTAAATGTGAACTACCTTTTCAAGTCTGTTAAGTCTGTTTTCAGTGTGATACTGTTTTGTTTTGTTTAGCAAATGGACATCAGTGTTTTGTGGTACAAAAATTAAAATATAGGTTTCGAATCAAATTTCTGTAATCATTGCAAATGTAAAGAAGAAATAATATGCACAATGACAGGTTTGAACAGTGTTCATGGTAAATGGGGAGAGACAGCCAAGTAATGAAACCGGGAAACTGGAATGGCTGAGGGAGCTGGTCAACTACCTTGCTTAGGACTCCATTTGACTATGGTCTGGCTGTGGCTTCCTTACTGTAAGAACTAAGGCTGGAATACAAAATGAATAAGAAACAATCTGATCACAGAACAAAAAAATAGTTTTATTAAGTAACCATGCTACATTAACTACAGGCAGTCCTACAATACGCCAAGATATATGAACAGACACTAGGATAATGAGATGAAGAGAGAGAGAGATAAATGAGAATTCCAAAAATGATATGCTAATGCTACAGAACAATAATTAACAGTCATGCACTCACCATAACTAGGCATCTGTGTTGTCCATTTTCATTTTTCCTCAACCTATGGGTTCAGATCTGATCCTCGGATATGACTCAACTGCATACTCCAACCTTTGAATCCAACTCTCAAGCTCCTCCCTCTATCCATAATGCCTTAGTCCACTGCCATTACCTCAGATCAAGTTTGCTGCTATTAGGCCCATATAGTTAGACAGAAAAAGGAGAGACTGACAGAGAAAGGAAGGGCTCAAACCCGGAACTGCAGGTTCCAAAACATAGTTCAAGAGGTCTCTCCAGAAACTGAAGGATGGGTGATGGATGGGAGTGAAGTTGAGGAATAATGAAAATGACAACACAGATGCCTAGTTATGGTGAGTATATAACTTTTAAATTTGTTGTTGTCCTTTTCATTTTTCCCCAAACCATGGGACAGAGTCCCCAGCTATGTTGATCATGGGCAACCCTCATGGAGGGACATTCTGGAGTACCACCGAATCAGACAGTTCTGTTTCTAGAAATAATACCAATTTGTAATGAGTAACAAAGGTATGAACAGTGGACCATGTGGCTGCAGCACAAATATCATCAATAGATATTCTTGACCAAAAAGCAGATGATGCAGCCATGGGTCTGGCTTGAATGAGCCTTACGTAGTTTGGGTAAGGCCATGCCTTGTTCAAAACAGATCCATAAAATATAGTCTGTAATCCATTTGGCTAAAGTGACTTTAGAAACTGGGTACCCAAGTCTTTTTGGTGAAAAGGAAGCAAACACTTGTTCTGATTTTCTGATTTGTTTTGTGAAGATAAAAGCGTAATTTGTCAGTGTACATCAAGGAGATGAAGCATGTACTCTCCTTTATTCAAAAAATTTGAGAAGAAGACTGGTAAATGAATACACTGATTAATGTAATTTTCAAAGGCTTCTTCTTCTTCTTCTTCTTTCGGCTTTTCCCGGTTAGGGGTTGCCACAGCGGATCACCTGTCTGCTCATGATTGGCAGTGGAGTTTTACAGTGTCAAGTTGCCAGCCCAGCGCCCAACCTTTCACAGAAGGCACACGCATGCACGCACTCATGCCTAGGGCCAATTATAGAGTATCCAATCCACCTACAGCATGTCTTTGGGATGTGGGAGGAAACCGGAGCACCTGGAGGAAACCCACGCGACCACAGGGAGGACATGCAGACTCCGCACAGAAGACACCCCAGCTGAGGATCGAACCAGAGAACCTCTTGCTGTGAGGTGGCAATGCTAACCGCTGCACCACCACGGCTGCCCAATGTCATTTTCAGAGGCTTTACTTTAGGTAAAAGGGAAAGGTTTGTATGTAAGGCAACCATATCTTTATGAAAAATTATGCAAGGGGTCTTTAAGAGTTCAGATATCCTCTTTGTAGAAGTAATGGCTACTAAGACCATTTTCCATGAAAGGAATTTCAAATCAGATTTAGCTGAAGGTTCAACAGGTTTCCGAGTTAGACATAGTAGCACACTTGTCGGATCCAGGGAGGTGGAGGATCCTTTACTCTGGTAGTCTGAGAAGAAAAATGCCCCTTAGAAATGCTATGCATAATTTGGATGAATCCAAGGCATAATTTGGGTGAATCCAATGAATAATTTCTGTCTCCTGTATGAAAATTATAGCCAACTGCTAATTGTAGCTTAACTGTAGAGAAACTAGCCCCTTCTTTAAAAAGGATTGCTGAAAATTCAAGTACTGCAGAAACTGGAGCAGAGAAAGGACCAAGTTCATTATTCAAGGCCAAAAGGGAAAATCTGTTCCATTTGTAAACTTTCTTACTACAGTCTTTTTGTGAAACCAAAATAATGGTACATACAGGGGAAGAAAGCTTGGGCTGTCTAACCATTACTTGAAGTGGAGAAACCATGCTATTAGTTTGAGGACCTGGATATTGGGATGTTGGATCCCTGATGAGTGTGACAGGAGATCCAGAGATGGCTCCAGTATCCATGGGAATATCAAAGGTGAGACCACAGAAAGAGGAACCATACCTGTTGAGGCCAGGGGGGGGGGCACTGAGGATTACTGAGCTCTTCAGCCAACTTGCTTTCTGCAGGAATTTGGGAATCAATGGAAGAAGGGGATAAGAATAAAGAAGACCAGATGGCCAGAAGTGTACTAGAATATCTCTCAGTGACTCATCATGAGGGGAGATAAGAGCAAAATACCTGCTGCAATTGTTGTTGTGGGGAGACACAAAGAGGCTGCAGAAAGGTTGGCTCCAACAACAGAAAATCTTTTCTGCCACAGATTGATTGAGAAAGCACTTGTGAGGCATCAGGACAGATCTGCTTAATTTGCCCATTAACACACTGACTTTCCCCGAAATGTGCATTACAATTAGAAAGCGGTCTAAGAAGATCACCCATGTCCACACTCTCATGGCCTCAGAGGGGATACGATCAGGTTCCTTCTTGTTTGTTGATGTACCAGATCAAAGATATGTTGTCAGTCTAAATTGTAATAGTCCCTAGAGGAACAGCATCTTGAAATGTCTGCAACATAAGTAGGACTACTCTCATCTGTAGTACGCTAATATGCAGATTGGTCTCTTGGGGGGACCACATCCTTGGATTGTTCTTCCCAAGAAATGTCCCTCACCCCAGTTAGGAGGTGTCCGTGGTCACTGTGGCCAGTGGAAACAGTAAAACAAAAGGTCTGCCTAGATGAATGTCATCTAACTGACTCCACCAGTGAATGTGTCATTTGAAAATTGGAGTAAGTCTGACTGGTAAGGATAGGACTTGACAAAAAATGGACCACTGAACAGCTAGCATCCACTGAAGGAAACGCATAAAGAAATGTGCCAAGGGAAGCAATACATTGGCTACTGCCATGCAGTCTAGTGCTTGAAGGACTGATCTTGCTGGAAGAGATGGATGGGAGATAAGCAGATAAACCTGATGCCTGATAGTGGACATACGATGAGATGGTAGTGATGCTACCTGTGTTGTATCTAGAAGTGTACCAATGAACTCCAGACTCTGGACTGGTGACATATTTGATTTGGCATAATTTATTGTTATCCCCAGTGACTGACAAATCTGGAGCAAATAGTCCCTGGACAGTAGAAGAAGAAGATGATGCTTGGAGAAGGCAGTGAGGAGCCAATCATCGATATGGAAACACTTGGAATCCTTTGAGTCATTTGAGTCTCAGATAAGCAGCCACCACTGCCATGCAGTTTGCTAAACACCCTGGAGGCTGTGGTGAGTTCAAAGGGCAGGGCTCTGAATTGGTAGTGACTAGCTCCCAGCCAAAAGTGTAAGTGTCTTTGGGAGTGCCGGTCTATTCTGATGTGATAGTACACATCCTGAAGATCTACAGAGCACATCCAATAGTTCTTGTGGTGAAATGGCAGGATGGATTGCACCATGACCATTCAGAACTTTGACTTCTTCACATACTGATTCAATTTGCTTAGATCCAAAATTGGTCTCAGGTCCCCTGTCTTCTTGGACACTAAAAAGAAGTGTGAGTAATTGCCGAATCTTATTTGGTCTGGTGGGACATCTTGGATGACTCTTTTTTTTCTAGCAGCTTTTGAATTTCTTGTGCTGCATCTTTCCTCTTACTGGGTGGAATGTCAAGAAGTTTCTTCCTTGTGTAAAAAGGAAGTTAGAAAATGGAATGAAATAACCTCTGGATATGATGTTTAGCACCCAGATATCTTCTGTTATGTTTACCCAGGCTTCTGGATGCAGGGATAATCATCCCCTGACTGCCTCCAGAGTTGGACAGTTGGGCAGCACTTCAGGAGCACTGCAAGGGTCTGTCTGGAAAGGAATCTCAGAAACTCTGGTTCTGCAGGCTTCCTCTGCCTCTAGGGTGATGTCTCCCATTAGCATTTCCTCCTCTGCCTCTGGAGGAATTGTCCCCATGCAGATCTTGGAAAGGTCCTGAGATTTTCAGAACCATATTTTCTTACCACCTCTCTGACTCCTAGAAAAGGACCATTGAGAGGTAGAAAACTGGATTCCCACAGCAGGCAGAGTCTTTCCTTCTTGTTCGCTGCAGATAGGCATCTCTTTTACTATTGGGATGTGCCTTTGAATGGGGCATTGATGAAGGATGTCTTAAACAGCTCCGCAAAGTCGCATAGCTGCATCCAGGCATGTCTCCTTAGGCAATGCCTGAACCAGCCACTCATGGTCCTTCAGCTGTGTGAGAAATCAACCTCATTGAAGCATTTGAAATAGACAAAAGAGTGGCCAACTGTGAGGATGTTCTTTTGAAATCCTCTATGGACATGGACTCTGAGAGAGTATTTAAAAGCTCTTTGGTCAAATCACTCTGAAGTCTCGTGAAGTGTGCCAGGTAATTAAGAGACCTCAGGGCAAAGGTCACTAAGGCAAAGACAAAGATTTCTGAATCTGTCCAATTCCCTAGGCTCCTTGTTTGGTGGATGGACAGAAGAGGTCTGTTCTGCTAGCTCTTTCTTAGTGGCTGCTGTCACCACCATAGCATCAACTGGGACTCCTTTGCTCCAGTGGGGTCTGTCTTTTGGAGGGGCTAATAATTTGTCGTGTCTCTTTGGGACAGGTTTGATAGTATCTGACTCCTTCCAAGCCTGATGGAAAACTAAATCAATGAGTTCATCCACTGGGTTGGGGGGGTAACCCAAGGCATAGATGGGCCAGAACCAAAAGCTTCCAAAACTTCTGATTCTTCCAGAGAGGGGTTTTCGACATACCAGCCACCTTTTTGTCTGAGGATCTCTAAAATGTCTTTGAAAGAGATGTCATCTGGTGGTAATCTGGGGGATGTTTCTCCTTCATCAAAATCTGTATCCTCTGTGTGAGACTCTATTGGGAAGTCTATGTGCCTCCTCTTGTACATTCTCTTCTGATACACCTCCTCTTTGGGATGTTCAGGGGAGGTGTTGGAAGAGAGGGGACGTTTCTCTACTGGAACCGTTTGTACACTTGTTGGAACGGGCAGTCCCTGTGGAGTAGGCCTGATCAACTCAGAGCTCGGAGCTGATAAGGGAAAAGGGGTTGTACCAAAAATGAGAAGGCAGTTCTTTAGAGAGAGAAAAAAACCCTTTCCACAATCTCAAAGGCAGATGGACCCAGAGAAGCCTTGACCAACCAAGACGGAGATGGAGCTCCCAGTGAAGGTAGATCTCAACCACTCTAGGATCCATGCCTCGAGGATGGAACCAGACCTGAACTATCTAGTGCTATGGCTCCAAGGGACAGGGACAGATCTAGCAACACAGGAGTCGATCCCAGCCTCACAGACAAAATGTCAATACTTCGGCTCCAGGATCCATTCCAATCTGGGAGTATTAGAGCAGAACTATTCAGGGATACTGCCAGATTCGAAGAAGACATATTCCTCGGATATGACTTTGGACCTCTCAGAGATTTCAGATCCTGTGACACCAAAACAACTGATGAATCAGAGAAAGAGAAAAAATAGTTTTGGATATCACAGGAAGACTCATGGATCTGATAGGGGATGAAGCTGGTAAGACCCCTATCTGGACATGAGCTCTGAGAAATTTTCACATCATCCTATCCATATCCACTTTCGATAAGCTTCTGGGAGGACCTGGAGGAAGAAGTGGATTGTGGCCTTGAATGTTTTTTAGGGGTTTGCAGCAACAGAGATCATAGAGTAGTTGCTATGGGCTTGATTACATACTCTGGAGTAAGACGTCTGTGTGAGATGCTGGGCTGCAGATCTAAGAAAGGTGCCATAGGACTGATCAATATGATAATCAGATCCAAAGCCTTCAGATCAGAGAGTTTTGGATCAGAAAATCAGGTCTTTGGATCTGACAGTGTCAGGATCTGAACTGTTTTAGTTTTTGGAAGGTAGCTTCAACAAAGACCTGGGTGACTTTGGTGGGGAACATTTTCTGTGCTCCAGTGGAGTAGATTTGGTTGTTTTGGAGGAGGTTTGAGCAGGATGTATTAGGAAGCAGACTTTCAAAATTAACTTATTGCACCAATCAGCCACAGCCCATGGATTGAAGGTTGAGCATACAGCACAACTAGGGTCCAAGTGCCTGGCTCCAAGGCAATATACGCACTCCTTTTGGACATCTGAATTGGGGATTTTATGCCCATAAAAAGTGCATTTCTAAAATCCTGTTGGCTTATCCAACATGGTAGCTAACAGCAAACAGAAAAAAAGTAAAGTTAAGCAATAACAGAAATATATATATATATATATATATATATATGTAGAGAGAGAGAGAGAGAGAGAGAAGAAGGGTTTAATTACCCACAATGGTAATTTAAAATAAATACCATGTAAAATGGGCAAGCAGAAATACCAACTATGGTAATAATAGACTGCTATCTAGAAAATAGTAGGAAGCCCTAATGCCTGTGAGAGACTAAGAGGGAGGATAGAGATAAATTGCTAAAATCAGTTAAAGATAAACTTTTAAGGAGAAAAAAGTTGGATTAATTCACAAAAAACTGTTAATAACTCTCACGAGAGAGGAACCTGCATCTGTTCATGATGGTGCCAAACAAGATCTGAGGTAATGGGGATGGACTAAGGCATTATGGGTACAGGGAAGAGCTCGAGACTTAGATCCAAAGTCTGGAGTAAGCGTCAGAGTCGGATCTGAGGATCGGATCTGAACCCATGGGTTGAGGAAGAATGAAAAGGACAATATCAGATCAAGTGTTATTTTAATACAAGTGATAGCTTGTATTTAATACTGTGTCCCAATGTTTTGTGAGAAGAAAAATATTTCTGCACAGCCTAAGACAATATTCACATGAAGCAGGATTACAGGACCATAAAATATGCTCCAGGCAAACACCTTCAAATATCTCAAATGCACAAATATGGCAAAGAAGGTAGCAAGTTTTAAAGATGCAGATGACTTCAAATGAAGGAATGTGTCATGAGGACAGATGGAATAGGTTAAGTAATATCATGATGCATTTATGTACAGAAGAAAAGAGTTGTGTTGCATGAAGACAGAGAGGGAATAGAAGGAAATACATTAAAAACTTTGAGAATATTAAGGTAAATAGAACATAAATAGAAATGGTTATGCTTGTAGCAAGTAATGGAACATAGAAAAACAACAGCAGGCATAGATAAGCATGTTTCAGTTAAAATGATACCATGGAGGGCTGAAATCACCCTTTCTGAACAGGACTCAGACAGTCAGAAGCACATCTAAATGTTCCAACACCGATTAAATTATCTGATAACACCCACTGGAAGGTTCACTAGCACAATGCAAAACAGTTCCTAATGAAACATAAATCCCACTGAACAACTACTAAAATATGCAAACAGCTGTCAATATCTTCTGTAGCCACACAGTGAAAACTGTAAAGAAAGTAGCAAAAAGAGCAAGCATTTTATTTCATGATTTTAAACAGAAGTATGTGTCAATGTTACATATCAGAAAGTACTGTAACTGACTCATCTATGGAGTGTTTTTATTTTTTCTGCTATTCATTATTTGATATTACACTTAACCAATGAAGTGTGAACTGTATGCAAGTACACTGTGCCAGGAAGATGAACTGCCACATATCTACCATTCTATAACTCATAAGGACTACAAAAAGCAGCTGCTCCTTGTTTTTAACATCAGTGAGTCACAAAACATAAGGTCTTGTCAAATGTAGATATCGCTTCATACATGGCACATTTTATATGCTGAAAAGTGGGTACAAAAATATTACAATGAAAAAATTAAAATGTGAATACATAGAAAAAGCAACTACATTTTTTTTTCACTTTTGATACTATCGTAGGGTTGCCAACCATCCTGGATTTTCCAGGACAGTCTTGTTTTTCAGTCTTGTGTCCTGCATCCTGTAAAACGTCCTGGATTTGAGAAGAGATGGATCCAGCACTAGGCAACATAGGCAGTCACCTAGGGCCCTGTGGGTGGGGGGGCACTCTGAACAGGAGACTTAAATATTAATTGATTGAAAAAAAAATAAGAAAAACTTCTTAACACCATGGTGGCAGCATCTTCTCCTTTAAGGAGGACCATGCGTGCATTGCATGCATGCATGCCACTGCTGTTGTAAAGTTATTCCACACTTGCACACGGAATTTAAAATAGCTGTTCCGGTAAGAGAGGAGATAAGGTAAGTGTTTTTTGTGTGTGTGTGTGTGTGTGTGTGTATGTATGTGTCTGTGTATGTGTGTGTGTGTAATTTAAACTAGTGGTTCCATTTGTTTCTGAATGAGAGAGAAAGTGTGTATGTACATATGTATGTGTATGTGGGTGTATGTAATTTAAACTACCTGTTTTGTTTCTGTATGAGAAAGAAAAGGCAAACACCTGGACATGCTGCAAAAATCTGTACAGGTGAGAGGTATGTGTGTGTGTCTACTTGAGATAACCGAAATTTCAGTAGATCAAAATTCATAACAGTGAGACCAGAAACACGAAGTTTCACATAAATGAAACTTCACAATACTGACAAGCTGAGTGGAACAGGAAATCCATTCATGTGCACAATGTATCCCTGCAAAAACATTATAATTTAGGCTACATAGTTAGGTTTGTTTAATTTAAGTGGTTATAAATATTCATATTGGTGCTATAGAAACCATCATGAATCTTCAGTGTAACTTTTTAAGGGTTTGGATTTATTGGTTGGTGGGTGGGGTCTGGGTGAGGTCAAATAGGTAGTTTGGATTGGAACATGTTAGTTTGCTTTTACAATGGTGTTCATGTTTGCTGTATTTGTTTTGTTGAACAGGGGTAAATCGGGATTTAGTCTTGTCAGTATCATGTGTGTCGAGTATGTAAGGTGTCGGGTTTTAGGGATTTACATGCTGTGGTCTCGGAGTTATGAATTTCGGTCTACTGAAATTTCAGTTATCGCAAGTAGACGTGTGTGTGTGTGTGTGTGTGTGTGTGTGTGTGTGTGTGTGTATGTGTGTGTCGCTGTGCTATGTTTTTAAAATACTGCTCAACTGTCCAGATTTAGCCTCATAGATTTGGTCTGTTTATCATAACATTTGTGGTTCTCTGGCAATTCATGGAGGAATGAAGTCACTAAATAATGACACACATATGAGTTTGACTTCATATCCTTCAGAAAATGCATGCTAACACAAATCCTGTTATTCTAGCAACTTTCTAAGTCTGTAAGAGCAATATTTAAAATCTGTCCCTATTTTTGGGCCTTTGCCCTCAGTTATTTTAGGCTTTGTCCAAATTGCTTATGCTAAGAGGTTGAGAGATATGAAGGTATGCTATGTAATGCCCTTGTTGGGGGGGCAGGTTAGTCAATTACCTTGATCAGGCTTGACCCTGAAACTCTACACCAACTACCAGTCTGCAGAAGGAATTGTGAGCTTCAGTGGAGACCAGGGCCTGAATCCTCTACTCTAACTACCAGACTGTTGAAGGAACTGTGAGCTTTGGCGGAGACAAGAACCTGAATCTCTACACCACTACCAGACTGCTGACGGAATTGTGAGTTTGGGTTTCAGTACATTTCTAGGGAATTATGCGTTTCAGTGCATTATCAAGGTATTATGTGCTTCATTACATTTTCATGGAACTGTGAGTTTCAAGGGAAGAGAAGTTTACTGTTGCTCATGCTAAGCCTGTTTTCAATGTGCAACCAACTGTTTTGTTTAGCAAATGGTAGTCACTGTTTGCACTGTAGAATTTGAAAGCACTGCTAGTAGCGTAACTGCCATTGGTGCAGAAGGCTGTGGATTCTACTCCCAGATGATGCAGATGGAGTGCTGGCATTGCAGTGCCTTTTTGATTGCTGATTATTTGGTGCATTTTAAGGGGATAGGGTTCTGCACTCCTGAGGGTGCCCTCCTTTGTATGAGATGCCTATGAACTTGGTTTGTCAGTCATTCCCTATTGCAAGATTACCATCTTACCATTTTTTTATGTAACATTTGCAAATGAATTCTTCAAGGGCAGCAGGCAATGAATTTGTAGATGAAACACTGAAATGTAAAGTTGTTTGCCAGTAGCAACCTCCTCATTAGTTACAGTTCTCTTTAATGTGGAATTATTCAGATGACTTTTATTTCTGCAGAGATTGTGCTTATTGACTGATACTGGTGGATTGTAATGACAGATGTCTGAGTGACCTTTTATGATTGAAATTTTCTGAAATGGGTAGTTTTTTTATTATTGGTTCATATATTTGGTTGCATTGCTTACTGAAAGAATGTTCAAAACTACAAATTTAAAACACATTCTAACACATGGTGCTGTATTATACAAGGAATATAATTTAATACAATCAGGAAGGTGAATCAAAGAACACATACATGTATGCATGGACCTAAAAATGTGTGCAAGGAGGCTATGGCTTGAAAGCAGCCCAAAGGTAAAGTTAATCTTCCACTGGCCAGATGGATTTTCTATGAATATGATTTTTAATGCCATGTAAATGAATGTAAGTTTCAAGGGCAGAAAAGGCTTACTATTATTTTCTCATCTGTAGTTCTGTTTGCAGTTTCCTGCATCTATAGTTGTTGTTAGCTATTTTCGTACTTACTGCCATTACTGTTTTTCACTCTTCACTGTAGAAGACCAGTCCTGCTAGTCACTTGGCGCAATATGTGGAACGGTTTTTGACATTTGCTGCTTGTACTGTTTTTTGAATTATAGATACTACTACAGTGCTAGACAGTCAGAATTAAAGTGGTTAATTAGCTTTGTGCAGTGACAGTATCATAGCCTGTGAAGATCTGTCTCAAGTTGCTGTTAGGCCACTCTTTCCTGGATCCATTCATTGGCTGTGGTGAATTTTACTGCACACTTATTGTTTGTTGTTTCTAGAATACCTGATATCCAGTTTAATAAGCAAAAAAGCACAACTAATTTAATAAAAATACATATTTTACAGCAGTTATGTGACAGTTTTGTATGCTAGAAAACTGTCACAAAACTGCTCTAAAGCATGCATTTTATAACGCAGATTTACAAAATTTTCCCAGGGGTGAAATCCTCCCATCCAAAATGTTTGCTTGCGTCTTCAGTGCTCAGGTATCTATTGTCCTGGATTTTCTCTTTAAAATGTTGGCAACTGTATACTATTGCCGCCTACAGTTTGAGTAAGATAATTTATTCAAAGCAAGTCTTGTAGGTTGGGAGTCTTCTAGAATGATATCTCCACATTAAAATCATATGAAGTATTCAGCATCACAGACAAAATATGCAAATCAGTTTAAAAGAATTAAGCTGGCAAGATTCGTCTTCTTTTAAGATGATTTTCATACTACAGTCATTATGGTTTCAGCTGCTTAGATATCAGCAATATCTACATCTGTTTACACCAAGACATAGTTTCTAGTGATACACCTGGACCAACTTTCGGTTTTGCATTTTCAGCTGACCATCTTTGTATTTTAGTCTTTTATATTAATAACACAGAATGTAGCTGTCAGCACAGCAGATATTCCTAATTGCATAAGATGCAACAAAACAGAAAAACATCTGCACAAAAAGTTGCTAAATAGTTTACCAATATCAATTTAAAAAACATAGTAAATAACAATATTCTATTGGTAATACTTGAGCTGATGTTTTAAACCTCCATAAAAGTCATATTACAAAATTAAATATTTATGATGATCCTTTAGATAAGGTTTTCAAAGTGTAACAGGTTTAAAACATATGTATAGACTTTTCATATTTTATGGTTTCACTTAATAAATAATTCCAGTTCAAAATATTGATCTTTCTGGTGGTTTTCTAATTTTAAAAGATTAATTTTAGCTACCAATAATCCTTCCAATTTTCCTTGTTTATATGAATTTCTGAATCAATAAGCCAGGTAAATTATACATTTATATAGTATTCTTCCAAATGGGTTTTTCATAGTACAATGCAACAGCAATAAAAAATAATGACTAACATAAATAAACTTGTTACATTATAGCTTACAGTAAAAGGAACTGGTAGAAGGATGTGAAAGTAGCTGAAGATCAATAACATGAATGCAGAGAGGATAGCTGGAGAGTATAGGAATGGATATGAAATATTGCAGATTTAAATCCACAAAAATAAAGTCAATGAAAGGTTTTGTATCTAGCCTCAGCATCAGTGAAAACAAATGCATAAACACATAGAGATGGCATGTATTGTGTAAACCATAACATGGTAAAATGCATCAGCTATAATACAGACTCATGTGATATCTTTCTGCCAAACATAGTCTTGGACTTTGCTATACCACCTGTGAAAAATGACTTGAATATTTGCAGATTATAGAATCTTCAGTCCATTGAGGGTCTTTCTCCTCCAAACACAGGTCTTACGGCAGCTCCAGTTCACATGCCCCATCCTCATGTCTAAAACCAGATTTGGATTTAATAAGGCCAGTCTGCATTGAGCTAATGACAATAAATTGCCACTTTTACTGCCTGCACTGCTTCTTTTTGCAAACCTTTCTAACAAAAATAGCATGTGCATGGCAGAGAGATATACAGTATAACAATTTGTTGTCAGCACTGTTTTACTGTGTATATTTTTAAGGTGGAAGTTAAATCAAAATATCTAATTCCACAAGAGGTCACATATTTTAAGTTCATATTTCCAGAAATTTTTATAGTTTGATAATGAGTATGGTAGGTATAATATCTCAGGTTACATGTTGAAAAAAAAATCACTGTGTACACCTGTAAAAATGTGAGTGATTTTGAGAAAATAAAGTACAGTGTTTAGCATACAAGTTGAAATATTCATCATAGAATTACTGTTTCTTCCAAATGATTTTTAAGCAGAGAAAACAAATGTATTTGTTTTTGTTAGTTAAGATATTGGTATACAGAAGAAGAACCAGGACCTGTTAATGTAAAAGAAGATTATTATTGTTTTAGTTTGATCAAACAAGGAAGATAAATAATACTGAAGCCCTGAGGCACTCTGTATAGGAATGAAAACAGACTCCCTTACAAAAACTGACAATTGTTTATCGGAAAAAAATGCAAGTGTAACATTCAAGAGTAAAAAAACAGTATTAATGACGTTAGTCTTGTTTTGTTAAATATTAGACTGCTGAACCCACTGAATAGGCATAAAAGGAAGAAGGAATATAAGACCAAGACCACTGAAAAAATATACGTAACAGATTCCTTTAGCGTGATAAATATCTTTCTGTCACCTTTGGGATGCACTAACATTCTAGGCAAGTATGTACTGCAAAGAGAACAGTCTTTAGCTAGGTAATGCTCCTTGATAAAAAGTTGGACAGAATTGTAATGCGAAATATAATGGCAGATGAGTTGTATCCAACACCAGTCACTGACCTCCCAGTCTGGTTACCTGTACATATATCCATTAGGAAAGTTGGACATGGTTTGCACAAGTAATGTCTACTCAGAAAATACATTCTTCGCTGGGTTTTAAGCCTGATTTTGCCATGTATGTTCCAGGAAGATTAAACTGTTTACAGCAGTGATACCAGCTAAATTACCCTAAAGAATTTCTTAAACATTGAAAAGAGATATTATCACTTTACATTTTCCAAGCAAAGTATAAAAGAAACTAGCTGTCAGATGGACCAGGAAAGTACACCATTTAGGTTCAACAACTACAGGTACAAAAAACGTAATGAGAACTGAAGAAAGAGAAGGTTTGGAGGCAAAATTTCATCTGGGTTGCATGAAATGGAAAAACTTTACACAGGAGTATGTTTTCTTACTGTTGCACTTTTCAGCTAGGATTAGGATGCCAAAGAATAACTTTATCTTTAGTGGAACTGACCAGGGTATATTTCATACAGTTATCATGAATTTCACATTAAAGTAGAACTCCAGCCAGGTAAATGTTTTTTTTTTTTCATTATATCACGATATTTTGTGTTATAGTAAAGCATCTGTATCATCTTTTCTTGTGGTGGTTCTGCAGTAGCGTTGTCGCCTCACAGTAAGACATTGTCCTGTTCGATTCTCAGCTAAAGTGTCTTCTGTGTGGAGACATGCATGAATGGGTGTACCTTCATTGAAGGTTGTGCGTCAGGCCTGGCAAGCCGGTACATAAAAATCTACTGCCAATCATTAGCGGACCGGAGTTCCGCTGTGGCAACCCCTAACCGGGAAAAGCCGAAAGATACAACAACAACTAAAACAGCAATTATGGGGACAAGATATTCGTTTTCAACCTATTCATCTCATTCTCACAATACTGTTTGTGCCTGATAATATGACATAGTCTAGATGTAGTAACAAAATGTCTTGTTTCCACTTTTAGTTACAGTGATATTGCTAGAATTCACCAATCTCAAATTATTTCTGGAAAAAGTGTCAGTATTTACTTTGCACTGAATTGTTTTGATTTATGCAAGTTGTAAGTGGCATTTCATTTCATGGTATACGTAAATCTTCTTCCTAATTAATTAGGTGATTTGCAAGATTCTCTTTAGTATTCAAAACTGTAGTTTCTAGATAAAGTATAGTTGTGTAAGTAAACTTACCATAAATAGTAAATGTCTGTATGATCAGTGCTGCAGTAGCCTTAGCTTTATGGGTTCATCCTGTCAAGGATATAACAACAGGACAGATTCCAAAAGCTTCAGGGAAACTTCCACCTGCCTAAAATGTCAGTCAGCTCAAGTTGAGCTGACTAAAAGGGAGCCAAGCCCTTCAGAGATTTTCTGCCAGGAGAAAGAGAGAGACAATGCTAGAAAGAACAAAAATAAATAACCACAACCTGACATAAACATATCAAAAACAAGGGGAATGGAGGGAGAGAGCAGCTAGTGCAGAAGTGATCATTTGAACAATCTACTGTTATGGTGGGTTTACTTACATAACTGCACTATGTTCATCATATTTGATCACTGCTGAAGTAGCCTTAGCTATATGGGTATATTATCCTACCTTACTACAATCAGGAGGTGGAAGAAGAAGAATCCATTAACCCCTGGAGAATGGTTCTTGCAAACCCTGGTCTAGATCTGGAGAAGGAATCAAGCATATAGAGTTTTGCATAAATATCTACAGAGGACCAGGTTTCTGTTCTAGAATATTTCTAGAATCCAACCCTTTCTAAAAAGCAATATATAAAGCCAAGGTTCTGGTAGAGTGGGCCTTGATGCAGCCTGGAATATAACAAACAGTAATGGCCTTAGACAACATTTTGAAACAGTCTGTTATGACACAGATTGTCCTTTATTCTTACCTCATAAGAAATGAACAATCGATCAGAAGATCTGAAAGATTTAGTTCTGTCAAGATAGTACCTGAGCTGTCTGTGTACAGTCAAGGTTTGGAGTATCCTTTCCCCCACATTTTTGGGTACATGAAGGAAAACTGGAAGATGGATAGCTTGGCTTAAGGTAAACTCAGATCCCACTCTAGGCATAAAAGAAGGATTTGTTCTCAAAGAAATCCTGCCCTTGTGGAAAATAAGGTACGGCTGACTCACCATAAGAGCTTGCAACTCAGATAGCCTTCTTGTACAGATCAGAGCAATCAATAAAAATGTTTTCCATGTTAAGAACTTCAAGTCAGCTAGGTTAGCTGGTTCAAATGGAGCAAATGTCATCTTCATTAAAACTGGATCCCACGGAGGGGGTCACCAGGTGTTAGCTTCTTTAACACAAAATTATGATCCCAATGAGGGAATGCCATTTTTGGAGGGCTCATGCAAAAGCCCTTTCAAAATCATTTTGACATGAGACTGCATTGAAAGGGGAAGATACAAGGGCAGACATGTTGGTCAATAAATGAACCATGACAGAGCAGGAAGAAAGGCCATGGGATAGTAACTCACACAAACACTGTGAATCCGAGAGCAACTGGATCTGAACAGGTGCTAGTTATGTTGTCATTCTGACTTATTGGACTTTCTTGGGTTTGGGAGGTTTACAGAATTCTTCTTGGAATTCCCATGCCATTTCTTCTTAAATGTCTGTTTACCTGTATCTTGGTGAAACTGTTTATTCTGTTTCTTAGAAAAAATGGATAAGCAGTTACAGAATACCTTAGAAAATTTGGAAAAGGACAGCTGATAAATCTTAGAGATTCCCTTGTATGAGCTTACTTCTTTCATCACACTTTTTGATTACCTCTACAACAGAGGGGCCACAACTTAAATGTCTATCCAAAGGAGAATTTAAAGCCTCAGTTTTAACATTATCTGGGATGTTCTGAGAACGCAGTCATGCAAATCTTCTCAAAACAGTCCAGTAGCCATAGCCCTTGAACAAGTATCAACATAGTTATGCACACACACTGTATACAATGAGTAGTGACATGAAGAATAGATGAAAATAATTTTGTAAAACAGATTTTTCATCACAAGAAGAAACTACAGACAAAACATTTCTCATACTTTCACAATTTGTCAGGACAAACCTTAACACATGAGCCTGACCATTCAAAATTCTGAAAATCAAAGTTCCAGAAGTAGACACTTTTTTGCATATCAATAATCTACCCATTATTATCAGAAATAGTAGAATTGGAATTAACTAAGTGTCCAGCATAAGAAAGATTAACTAAAGCTGTATAGCTGCTGGTACAGGTTTGGGATGACTGAATAAAAACGTAAAAGAGTGAGGAACGTTATACCTCCTATCTGCCTTTTTAGGGGCAGCTAGCTGACTGTTAGGAAAATTTCAGGCAGAAACCCACATATCCTTTAAAGCAGACAAAAATGGAGGAATGGGTGCAGATTTCATGAAATTCCTTCTGTAGCAGCTCATACTATTTTTGAGAGACTGGGAAACCTCAGTGTTCTCCCACTGAAATCACTGCCACATTCTAGAATAGTCTCAGAGTAAGGGAACCCCACACATGGAGAATGAGAAATTGAAATCTGAGGAGAAAACCTTGAATATATACCCTTCATCCTCCTGTCCAGATTAAGAATCTTGAATATTTTCAAAAATGGAAGTATCCAACTTTCATTTTCCAGAAACTGCCTTACAAGAAGGATCAACAGCCTGAATTAAACCCTGAGCCAGACCCAGTAAACTACTCCTGTCTAAGGAAAATTGAGGAGGAATCTATTTATCGATATATATAGAGAGATGCTTGGTTTCCTGCTTCTTTTTGACAGGAAAAATGGGGCCAGCAGTGTTACTTCTGGTAGCAACAGCCTCTCCCAGAACTGACAAGAGTGTCTCTTCCTTGCACACTGTGGGACCCCAAAAGGAGCAGAGGGCAGGGGTAGCCCCTTGTCCATAGTGGCTAGAGGTGCTACATCAGAGGAATTCAGGGTAAAAGATAAGTGGCCTTAGGTACAATAAATGATCAAACAAGAGTCACCCACCTATGGCTGAGGAAAATTGTTAGTCTCCTGTGCTGTCATGGCTTAGTAGTTCAGTACTGTGATTATGGTGCACAGTATCCCGGGTTCTAGCCCTGTCATTGCTTTTTTGGGACCAGACGGTGTCCCGGGCTGCGTCCTACATGAACTCTAAGAAGAACTAAACCCAAACATAAAACTACTGTTCAATCTCAGCCTTACTACAGGATATGTACCCAAAGAGTGGCATACAGCAACAGTGGCCCCTCTCCACAAAGATGGTGCCTCAACGGATCCTGGAAACTATCGCCCCATAAGCCTGACTAGCTTGGTCTGCGAAGCTATGGAAAGGATCATCATGGACCTCATAAATAAAGATATTGGGGACCTACAGACACTGGATCCTACCCAGTTCGGCTCTGTTAAGGGCAGATCCTGCCTCTTAAACCTGGTCGATTTCTTTGAAACAGTCACCAAGGCCATTGACGAAGGGAAGGTGGTCCACACAGTCTACCTGGACCTCGCAAAAGCCTTCGATACAATACTCCACTCGGGCATTATAGATAAGCTCACCAGCTTAAATATAAACCCCTATGTCACTAGATGGGTTGCAAACTGGCTCAAAGACAGAACCCACATGGTTAGAATTGCTGAAGCCATGTCAGACTCCAAACCAGTTACAAGTGGCGTCCCACAAGGCTCAGTCCTGGGACCTCTCTTGTTCGGTATATATTTCTTGGAGGTACAGGCCAACACGGAAGGACTATGGCTGACCAAGTTCGCAGATGACTGCAAACTGGGTGCCATAATCGACTCTCCAGCCGACACAAGCATCCTACAAAAGGGCCTCATAGAAACAGACAACTGGTGCCAGAGCCATGTCCTCAAGCTAAACGCCAAAAAGTGTATAATCATCCCCTTCGGCAAAAATAAATTACCACATAGATGGTAATCCATTAAGTATGGAAGAAGTAATTAGGGACCTGGGGACCCAAGTTGATAGCAATCTCTCATTTGACAACCACGTGGCCAAAGTGGTTAGAAAATCATTTTATATAGCCCACCTAATCATGAAGGGATTCACATCTAGATCAGGGGAGGTCATCGTGCCTCTTTACTCATCCCTCATCAGGCCCATAA
This sequence comes from Protopterus annectens, assembly GCF_019279795.1. Lineage (NCBI taxonomy): Eukaryota > Metazoa > Chordata > Ceratodontiformes > Protopteridae > Protopterus > Protopterus annectens. Next base: position 1,268,961,366 of record NC_056739.1, on the reverse strand, counting down.
TTGAGTACAATGCCCCTTTTGGGATGTACCTTACCAGACACCTGCAGCAACTGGAAAGACCCCAAAAGTACCTCACCAAGAGGATCAAAGGGCTCAAACAGATGCCATATGCTGCCCGGTTAAAGAAACTCCAGCTCTACTCAGTGGCATACCGCCTGCTCAGAGGCGATCTGTGCCTGAAAATGTGTTCTAAAATGTTTAACTTATTATATGATGAGAATTTTTACATGACCATTTTAAGGAATAGATTGAATATTGGTTACCCCAGCATTGCTTGGTTACCGAATGATCTTTTACTCAAGCAAGACATTTGTCCTTCTCCTTTTAAATTTGTAAAGGTTAGTTTTTCCCCCATTACCCTTTGGAATTGCAAAGATTCAGGTAAAACTGAACCATAAGTAATTTTTGTAGACCAAAAATTAAAGGGCATTTTAGATTTTTTTCCTCAGGTTTTTAAAAAATTATTGGAATTTGCTGACTATATTATATCCTATGACCTGGACTAGTGATATGATGTTTGTAATAGCTGACATTCAAAATTGGTTTACAGTAATCCCTCTGTCTTTGGGACTGGAATGATTTAGAAATATCTTATTACAGCCAAAGTTCATGCCTGACCCTGATAGCACATTTATAGATGTAATTTTGTCACACAACTATTTCACTTTTGAGGGTGAATATTTCAGGCAAAACGCAGGGGTGGTGATAGGCATGGCTTTTACCCCAGTATTTTCCAGTTTGGTCTTATGTCATTGGGAAAGCATTTTTAATGTGATTTCTTAAGCATGTTGATTTATATTTATGTTATATGCATGACTTGTTTATTCTATGGAAAAGCACTTAAAAGAGATTTAGATGAAAGTTTTTAGAAACAACTACAATTTTTAAGGTTTATTTATCAATACTCAGATAAAGAAATTAATTATTTGGGTATTGCTATATATAAAAGTTTAACAGCAAAATATTTTGAATTAAACATGTATAGGAAATCATTTTTTTTGCAATTCTTACTTGCATTATTCTAGTAAGCATCTAGCTTGAGCCCTTGGAGTCAGCAAGGTCTTTTCGGTAATTCTTTCATACTGTCTAGGTACTACAAAAGTCACTAGGTTAGGATAAGTATCCATGCTGAGACCTAGATGGATGCTTTGTATGCATTAATAATCACCAGAACAAGCTGCTTGAAAGATGTCGTCTAGTAGTTTCCACATGCAGCATACCTGCACTTTCATACATATACAGAGTCCTCAAAACAGTATAATGCATAAGCAATACCCTAAATTCTTGTCAGAATCCCTTTCAAAGAAAATTCCAGTCTGACAGAAAAAATGTCAGGTAAGTTGTAGAGTGTGAACACAAGCACTACATAACCTGTAGTCAACCCTCCCTAACTAAACACTTATCCAAATTAAACATGCACTTAAAAAATACATAAGCAGTACATTTTATCACACTATTAGCACCCAAAACAGCCATAGTTAAAACAGTGGTACCTGATAGGAAGCTTCCAATAACACAAAAATACCAGGTTTCTTAAAGAGACAGCCATGATTAAATTAAATAAACTAGGTATAAATCCCTATGTCACAAGATGGGTTGCCAACTGGCTCACTGACAGAAACCCACACGGTGAAACTAGCAGACTCCAAATTCGACTTCAGACCAGTGGCAAGTGGAGTACCACAGGGTTCAGTCCTGGGTCCCCTCCTGTTTGGTATCTACTTCTCAGAAGTACAGGCTAACACAGAAGGTCTTTGGCTAAAGAAGTTTTCAGATGACTGCAAACTAGGAGCCATAATGGAAACTCCTAACGAGGTGGACATCCTACAAAAGGGCCTCACTGAGACAGATGCCTGGTGTCAAAGCCATGTCCTCAAGCTCAATGCCAAAAAGTGCATTTTCATCTCTTTTGGTAAAAACTCTGTACCCATGAACTACCACATAGGCGGTAGTTTACTTAACACCGAAAGTGTGATAAGAGACCTTGAGACACAGGTGGACAGCAGTCTCTCCTTTGATAATCACATCACCACAGTAGTCAGGAAATCCTTCTACATGGCACACCTCATCAGAAAAGGTTTCTCATCCAGGAAAAAAGAGGTCATTGTTCCCCTCTACACGTCACTCATTAGACCCATTATAGAGTACAATGCCCCTTTTGGTATGTACCTCATAAGACATCTACAACAACTAGAAAGGCCGCAGAAATACCTCACAAAGAGGATTACTGGCCTCAAACAGATGCCCTACGCAGACCGTATCAAAAACTCTACCTAACATTCAAAGCTATGTCAAACCCAGAGCTGTTGGACATGCTCCACTTAAAGAAATCCCAATCCCTCTGAGCTACATGCTCTAGAGACCTAAACCTTGTCAACACAATAAACAGAACATGCTGGAAGGATAGATTCCTATCCCAGAGACTTCCCATACTCTGGAACAAACTACCTATCTATATCAAACAAAGCTCCTCATTAGCACTCTTCAAGAAAAATCTTGATGATTGGCTGGTAGATAGGAAATTCACCCCTGAGATCACTTCTGTGGCTCTGCTTGACAGGGGCACAGGAAATAATTTTCTTGGGTGGCAAAAGCCAGGGTATCTTTTTGGCTAGTCTTATATAGGCCCTAGGGCCAATAGCCTAGTACCTACCTATGAACCTATAAATAGCAGCATTTTTAATATAAAAAGCATATATTTCTATCTGGAGGGGTTCCCCAAAGGGGACTTATCTGCCAGAAAGAATCTGAAGGCTGGCTGCTGCTGTTGTGAAACCTCTGAGCTGCTTCTTCACAAGGCAGCATGAAAGTACTGAAGATCTGCCCTCCTTAGGGCTACCCAATCAGCAGTCAGAGTGAAAATATGGGAGGGAGGCAGAGCTTTTACAAGCTGGTAGGTTGTTGTATCTTGGGCAAGACACAACCCATTTTCCCTAAAGGCTACTGCAGCACTGGGAATAATGAACATCATGCCTGACAATGGTGGGTCACCAGTGACTGACAATGATGGCACCATCCACAATGCAATGTATAATGACACAATGGCATTGTCAGCAATGCTAACAATGGAGGACACACACATCATCTGCAGTAGAAATAGTTGTGGAGGGGAAAGATGAACCGGCATCTCCTGTATTTAGTGCTAGGTATTGCATCTATGTTAGGCCCACCCAAGCTACATAAGTGTCATCACCACAGCTGGCATCAGAGGGATGCAGTGCCTTTGCAATTTGTGCCCCCAGCATAGAAGACAGGCATGTAGGTGTCTGTTGTTGCTGCCATGCCTTCAGAACATTCCCAGACTTGGGTGTCATCCTTTGCATCAGTCTGTAGTTGTGCGCACATGCATGCATAAAATATTTCTGCCACAGGCAGTAATATCCTTCTAGCCTGCCAATATACCAAAACAGTTATCCTCATAATAAATGTCCAATTTATTCTAAAAAATATCAGAACTAGTTCTTGTTTTAATGTAATGCAGTAGGCTATTCCAGACATCAGCTAATCTCTCAAAGAAATGATTAGCACATCTCCCATTCCTACACAATCTCCTACACAGGTTGCCTGATGATTCTCTACTACCTTTGATAACTCCAAACATTCCCAGAGTTAGTTGTCACTACATGCCCTCTTTACCTGAAAAAGGTCTCTTCTTAGATATCTATATATAAAAGGTCAGATATCTAGGCAGAGATGGCCACTACTCACACCATGTTGGAGATGTTGAGTGCACTGCATGGCCTGCAATTTAAGCAGATTGACATAGCATAGAAAAAAATAGAGAAGATGTGGCTATTGAAAGCAATGGTGGCTAAGCTTGCAGCCTTTGGTGCAGCTATGAGAATATGAGCAACTAGTTGCCATGACAGAACTAGAGGAAGAATGCATTTTGCATGATTATGTCACGCTTACACAGATGGCATACACCGTTCTGAAGATAACTTCTCTGTCCACACTGTCCATGGCTGTCTTCACTCTGAGCATGGATATTTCCATGGTTGTGGCCAACGGGTCTATGTTTAACTGTTGAATGATATTTGCATTGAACGGCTAAACATCAAACCCTATCCATTGAATATTCATTCAGCAAACGTTAATTTTTTTGACAGGGAAATTAACTAGTTAGCCAACACTTCCCTGTCTCACACAGAGCAGTATTTCAGACCTACCCAGGTGTGGAGCTTTGAACCCCACACCCCCCCAACTATATATACCAACTCAGAGATCGCACTAGTGTGGGGAAAAGGGTAGACTGGGACGTGCTGACCAACTAGTTACTTACCCATTCCCTGACATGAACGTTCATTGAATGAACATTCGATGGATAGGGTTTGATGTTTAGCCATTCAAATGCCACACCAAATGGGGATCATATGGGTTCCCTATACATGCTCGCCAATGACCAGCTCAGATCCCTTCTAGGCGAGGAATGCAAGTTTTCATACAAAAGGGGTAAAACGTTAGGATCACAGCTCTCTCACTACAAACATACAGGCAGTGGTGGGGCTATTCACAAATAGTTAACCCTCACGGGACACGAACTCTTGGGCACACACCCATGTGGTCATTGTGGATCATGTCAACAGATTACCAAATCCAAACAGTTCTCCAGCAGGAACACCAGCAAGGTTTTTGAATGCAAGGTATTTGCAATTGCAGTAGTGACTGGGTTATATATTTAGTTACCTGTCACTGTGGGGCCTTCTATGTGGGTCAAACCTCCAGACAACTTAGAAGCAGGATTAATGAACATCGCAGTGACATCAAAAACAAAAGGACCACCAATGCTATGTACCAACACCTCCTCCAACATCCACAAGCACTATTTACGTTTATGATTATTGATCGAATTGTGGGTGATCGTAGCAATAAACAGGGCTGGCATGGCATTCTGAATCAGAAGGAGAAATATTGGATCATTACTTTGGGAGCTATTTTCAGTCCAGGACTCAATGATCATTTTTAACCTTGATTTCCATAACTTTTCTTATGTCACAGTTGTCCACTACATATCCTATCATGTGAACATGCCAACATTCATATGCCGACTTATCATGACTATATATACCTATGAACATCGTTACTCAGGTATCACTTTACTTCTTGTCAGCCAGTGTATGTTTCTTACTTCATTCACTTCAGTGTATGTTTCTTACTTCATATACCAATTGGTTCTATAATACATATATTTTTATAATGTTGTTTTTTATCATGATGATATATGTTTATCAGATTTTTTGCTAACCTAGTACAGCAGGATATTGAATACTTCCCCTGTATTTTGCACTCTGCACATTTCTGTGCACTTTGCTTTGACTACATCAGGGTGGTTATCAAATTCATTCCATTATTTGCTATATTTATAATCTATTGTCTTGTTATAATATATTCTCATGTTATTAATATGTTCCATACATATTTTAGCATAACTGGTCTATCTAAATATGTATACTGTTTTGCATTTATTTTTGAAATTATCATTACTAGTATCATTCATTTTGAATTGCACTGTTTTTGGTGTCCCTACTCTTATTCATGAATATTAATGAATGACAGGGCAGTTTTTATGCTCATTGGTCAATTCATACTATATATATGCATATGTATTTTTCATCCTCTGTTTATTCGTCTGTAACACACTGAGGAAGGCATATTCTGCCGAAACCGGTCTGTGGTTATTTGGGTTTACAAATAAACCTTTATACATTGTATTTTTGACTCTGCATCATTCCTGCTTTTTCTGCTGGCCTGTCCTTTTTTTTCCTATACATGCTCCCATCATGACACACTACCTCTTGAACAGGATGTCCCCAGTCGTAACACTGCAGGGCCACATGGTACACCTGGTAATGTTCTACTCATGAAAATCTCACCCCATTGTTGGAACAATAGATCCTTAACTCCCCCAACCTCCTTCTCAAGTGTGTAGCTACTGCATCCACCACCCATGACATTTTTATTTATGTTAGCACTGTTTTTCTCATCACTTTAGCCCACTCCATCTATGCAAATAATAATGACTGTGTCCTGCCCACCCATTTAGCCTGAGTATAGTAATTCTTGATGCACAGTGCATTAGTTAATGCACTGTACTGCACAGCCTAGGTGTTTTAATGCATGTATCAGTTTTATTCTGCATTGTCCATGTCATGGCTTAAAGTTATGGGCCAGATGCCATTTCTTCGCCTGTGCCGCAATACTCACCTCACATGTGGTACTGCTGTGCCAGATGTGGGAATCATAGGAACTGCTTGGATGCTGCACAGACACACTGCATATAATACTCAGTGAATTGCACACCACCTGAAAGTTGATGGAGTGGAAGCTGACATATTAGACTGGATGCTGTGTGGAGCAGGTGGGACCTTGATAACAATGTATGTGCAATCAATGACCTCTAGAATCTCAGAGAAATGGGCTATATCAGAGAATGCTGCCATAGTAGTTTTTCTTTCCTCTGCTGTCCATGCAAATCAAATATGCTATTCTAAATGTTGCAGCGTCACATTAAAGATAACTCTTAATGTATGCCCTGTTAGAAACTGAAAACCTTCATGTCTACTAAAACAAACATTCTACACATCCCCCTTGATTCCATGCAAAGGCAGCATACATATTTACTAACTCCCATATGCTGTCTCTGACCAGATGGTTGCAAAAGACAATCTCCCAGTTGATGAGGTAATGGTATGCTGGCCACTAGTGGATCCACTATGAGGCAGGGAATGCAATACATAACTCTGCAGACTGTGGCTCCAAAGGCAGTCACTAACACATGCTGCCCTGCTAAGGTTGATGCTACTCCTAGCATGACAGCATGAGTGAAGCTCTTGTACATTGTAAAATCTTGGCATTCAAAAAAGATGACTGTTGTGACCCATCCCACTAATTTTGTAAATTTCTAAAGTTCTTCCCCATGACTGGTATTATCATTCACATACATGATGGCTTTCATGAACATCTTGACAGTCATTTGCATGCTATTATGCAGTCATTAGCATGTAATGTATACACAGCATACAGTACTATTTCTACCGTAGCGAGGCCATACTATGTATCAATTAATCACCCCCTTCCAGCATGCTTTCATTTCACCATAGATTCATAGGCTCACAGGTGTTTACTAGGCTAATGGCCACAAAGGCCTTTTTAAGCCTAGCCATGCATACCAAATCTCTGAAAAGTTCTGGTACCCTTGATAAGTGTAAGCAGGAGCTTGGGAGATGAATCATTTACAAGCAGGGGCCTGACAGATGAACCAATTACAGGTTGCCTGTGTCCATTAGAGACATAGGTGCCAGCCAAACCAAGGATGGATTTCCTGTTTCCCTTAAGGATCTACAACCCAAATCCCCCCACCCTCTATTTCTTGAACTTCCCATTACTTCATCATAATTTCTTTCCACTTTGAATTATAACCTTCTACTTGTGTTTTATACATATATATATATATATATATATATATATATATATATATAAACCTTAACGGTGTATCTGTAAAGCATCCCTTCAAATTAGTTAAATTAAACCACCTTGTTCTATTGGAAGGATCAATTTATCCCACTTAATTCCTGCCCTCTTTCTCGCCCATATAAATTCCTTCAATTCTTTATTAATTGTTGTCCACAACTTCTCTTCAGGTTGATAAAAGTATGCCTGACCCGTACACAAGACTAAAGGAAACATTTTCACTGCTTGTATCTTACTATCCATATCCATAATAAGAGTTTCCATTTTCTCAATTTCTGTATTATCTTGGGCTTAGTCTCTTCCCATATATCATTAACAGCCATAACAGAAGTCTTTTTAATCCATACTCATAAATACTTCATCTTATCATGTCCCCATAAATATGGGTGTTAGTGAGCCATTTTGTGTGTGGGTACATAATTTATGGCTATAACCTTTGCCTTATCATCATTAATTCTATATCCTGAAAAGTCTTGAAACTATCTCAGAATGTTCCACAATAGGAAGATGTCTTTTTCTGGATTTAACAGATACAAAATAATATAATCTGCAAATAAATCCAGCTTTTCTTGATTACCATACCAATTATATCATTGTATTTCTGTGTCCCTTATTTTCTTTACCTGTGTCTCTAAATATAAAGCAAATAACAAATGGGAAAGAAGACACCCATGCCTGGTTTCTCCATTCAAACACAGCTTATCTGAGAGGAGCCCTCCCACTTTAATTCTTGCCTCCAGTCCTTCATATATCCTTCTACTTAACCTTATCATTGTATCAGGGAATGCAAATGCTTTCAATGCCCCACTCATAAAATCCCAGCTTACTCTGTCAAATGCTTTTTCTCCATCAAGACCCACCAAAAACAGAGGTATTTTCTTACATTTTGCTTCTGTCTGAATCATCATTCTTCTATTAATGTTGTCAAATGTTTGCCTTCCCTCCACAAAACCACACTGATCCATATCTATTATTTTTGCAACACCTTTACCATTATTTTAGCTAGTATAGACAAAGATTTTATAATCATGGTTTAAAATTGAAATGGGTCTATATGACACATGAAGCTGGGTCTGAAGTATCTTTGCCATCTTTAGTTAACACAGAAAGCTTTCTTCCAAGATGTTGGTGCTTCCCCTCCTTTTAAAATACTGTTAAAAAATCTTTGATCTATATCACTTTCCTCCCTCCTAATTTCCAAAGTTTCACAGGAATACCATCTGTTCCTGGAGTCTTTTCTGAAGACTGATTATACATCACTATTTTCATCTCATCACCTCTTATCTTGACTATTAGTTGTTGAGTCTCTTCTACCTCTATCTTTCACATAATTAAGTCTTCCATAAATATTTCCATTTGTACTCTCAAGAGATTTCCACATTTCTCTGCTTTATACAAATTTTCATAAGATTTGTAGAATATCTCTAAAACCTCTACATGATCTCTGGTTATTTTTCTTGTTATACTTTCCCTAAGTTTGATGACAACCCCTTCAACATTCTGTTGCTAAGTCATTGTTAAAAATTGTTGTACTCTGGAGTTGTTATCAAAAATAGTTGCTTAACTGCAATCTTTCTAAACTAATGCATATTATCCAGGTACTCCTTTATTTTCTCTTTAGCACTCTGCATTTGCTCTTTCTGTAGTTCTGTAAGATTCCCCTTATTCTGCAATACTTTAACCTTTGTCAGCCCCTCTAAGTAATTTCTATTACTTCTTAACCAAATCTTTTTCTCTTTTATTTTGACCCTATTTTTAAACTCAATGTTCATTTCATCTGAGTCACTAGCTATAACTTATGAAGATATTTCTAGCTTCCCTAATAACCCTTGAATAATTTCCACTAACCAAGCCTTAAATTCCTCTCTTTTTAACAGGCAGGTGGGAAAGCTCCAGTATCCTATTTTTAATTCATTACCCTGCAATTTTATCGTAGTTTTTAATGGTGCATGATCAGAAATAGTTACTGGACGTATGTCGAAGTTTTCAATAAAATGCATGTGTTCCTGGGAAATATAGATTCTATCTAGTCTAGCCAAGTTATTTTACCTTGGGAAATCATATGTAAATTCTGTCAGAGTTCCTACTACTGAATTCAAATCCCCCATACCAAATATTTTCATATATTTCTTCAGAAATCTACCCTCTTTTGTTATACTGTCCCTTCTATGTCCCTCAATACAACCTCACTATTTCGAAACAAATTCTAGCCCCCACCTATAAATAACATTCTTTGCTGAAAGCTGATTATTTTGCATAATGTACTGCAATATTTGTATCCGAGCACTGCCCAAAATATGATACTCAATATATTAAGGAATTAACGTCATGATGACTAGCAAAGTCAGGCATTGCATATCAAGTTTTCCTAAGTTTGCACTACAAGGTTTTTCATAATCAATCAGACCTTCCACATATTCAATGTATCTATTTTTTTCTGATTTTTTTGGGGGGAGTCACTTTTACCAGCTCATTTCAATGTGTTGCAGTAGTTGAATATGCTTTTTTTTTTTTTTTTTTTTTTTTTTTTTTTTTTTTTTATGAAATGACTTGTGGATGGTTTTCTTCTCTCTTTCTGACTATATTTTTAAACGTTTTTAACATTTTAAGAAATTTGTGATTTATTATTTTCTATTAAGTCATTTAAGCTATTGTTGGACTAATGTGGTGAGATCTGGGTTAATATATGTTATATTTATTGTTTAGTTATATATTTTAATTAATTTCATGTAATTTAATGTAGCTTTGCATCTGCTTTGTCATTTTGCCTGTCATGCTGCAGTTTGTTTTACTTTATTTTTTTCTTGTATTTTTTGTCTTAATTATTAACTGTAGATTTCAATTTTGAGAGTTGCTTTAGGATGATGCAGTTTTGAGGGATATATGTATAGTATGTGAGATTTATTTTTTCCTCTTTTTTCATAAATGCGGTAGAGATATGTGATTGATGACAAGAGTAGAACAGTGATAAATGTTTGTATAATTATATAATTTGAGTGGTTTATGGTGAATGACATGAGTAGGATAATGATAAAAATATGTACACTTCAGGCCAAATATGCATTTTAATCACACTCTTCAATGTTCACTGTTAGCATGAATAAATAAATAATAAAATTAAGTAAAAAATAATTTAATCTCAGTTGCTGCTGTGTGACAACTCAGCTCACAACTCCTTTCCTTACAGCTTGTGTCAGGTTCACTTGTTTATAAATATAATACTGAGTTCTAACAGTATTTCCATATTTTTAGCTTCCAGTTGTTTAATGACCATCCTGGACATCTGTGTGATATCAGATATAGCAACAGCATTACAGCATGATCTGACACTATGAGAATCCTTCAAAGCAAGATAACAATTAACAAGTTCCAAGTTTCTATTTTCTTGCCTTAAGGTATTACATACATTTAATATAGTACTGGTAAGCCTCTCAACACTTCTGAACAGCAGTGTTCATCTTACATATAACAGTTACCACTGCTTGCATATCAGCAGTCTTTTTTTCTAAAATCTTGATTGACAGGATATGGGTTTCTTAAGCATGAGGTTTTAACCCTTTTAGATAAAGCACAAAATTCAGTAATGCAAGCATTTAATAACATAAAAATAAAAATAAAATCAGAACCAACAAACTGATGCTATAGTTTTCCTAGGATATACCCAACACATGTACGACAAAATATAAAATCAAAAGACTTTCAGAAGGCCTAAAACAATACATAGGCTTTCAATGATTTCAATAAAGCAGGAAATAATCTGAACAGTGTACATTTCAAGCCTAGGTAGATACAATTTGAATACCTCTGTGGTAGCTCAACTAACACAGATGAGAATTTCTTTGCAGCACAACTTGACTGATGTGGTGCACAGCTTTTGCAGACATGCATAGTAGTGCAAGTGAAAAAGGTACAGTTTTGTAAGTTGCACTTACCCATAACAATAAATATTTAGTTTATTCACTGCTGCAGTAGCTAGCCTTTAGGCTGTTTGGGTTGTTTCTGGTGTAGGAAACAGTAACCAGTCAGCTTCCAAAAGCTCTGGCTGCCCCCGCACACCTTCACTCTGACTGCTGACTGGTTAATCCCAAGGAGGAAATCAGCAGTCAGAATGAAAATTTCTTGAAGATTTTCTTGCCTATACAAGGAGAGAAGAGCCTAGCAAACAATAATAACAAGGAAACATATAAAGTGGGAATACACAAAACCCTATTTATATCCGAACTGCAACTATATACAAGAGTGGGGGGTGGAGGGTGGGTGCAGCTACTGAACCAGTGAAGAATTTGAATTTCGTTATGGGTAAGGGAATCTTGCACAACTGTACTGCTTTTGTCATTCTCATTGTTGCAGTAGACTTTACGCTACATGGATTGATTACCAAACCTTTTCCAACATGGGAAGAGGAAGGATGTGGATCCAGGAGCCCCTGGACAATGATCCAAGCAAAGTTAGACCAGGACATGGAAAAGGAATCTCGTTAGTAATGATTTGCAAAAGTATGTTCAGAGGACCATGTAGATGCCACTAAAAATGCTTCTAAAGTCCATCTCTTTCCAGTGTGCCAAGGCTTTGTTAGAATATGCCGTGATATTGCCTGGAATGGATTTACTGTGGTGGGAATAACAAAAAGCAATAGTTGAGAACAAGCACCTGGAAAATATCTGCTTAGACATAGAGTCCTTTTTTGTCCCTTGAAAAGAAATGAATAGCTGATCTACTTTTCTAAAAGGCGAAGTTCTGTCAAAACAGTAGCTGTCTATGTATGTCCAGAGAATGCAGAATCCTTCCTCCCTGATTTTCAGGTTGTAAGTAGAAAATTGAGAGATGTCTTGATTCAAAGTAAACTCTATGTGGAAAATCAGACAGGGCTTTCCCACCAGAGCCTGCAACTGAAATACTCTTCTTGCAGATATCAGCACAATGATTAGTACAGATTTCCAGTTCAAAAACCTTAAATCAGCTTCATGGGCAGGTTCAAAAGGTATCACAGTCAATTTCTCCAGGACAAAGTTGAGATTCCAAGGAGAAGCAAACTGTTTATGAGGAGGTTTGAGGTGTAAACACCTTTCAGAAATTGTTTTATAACAGAGAAGAATGATCCATGGTGAGACATGCTAGAATGGTTTGCAATGTGAACCTTTACAGATGAATAAAACAGGCCAAAGGAAAGTAAGTCACACAAATACTTGAGTACCAGTGGTACAATATCCCAGATGGGCCCCTGGTATTGGTTAGGCACCAACTAGAACATCACTTCCATTTACCAATACAGGATTTTCTAGTAGCAGACTTTAGTACCTGATGCATGTCCTCATAAAATAAGTGCCCCCAAAGGAGTTTGAACTGAATCATCAGGGCAGTCAGATGGGGTTGACTGAGACTGTAGTGTATTAAATTCACCTAGTCTCATATAAGTAGACCCAGTTTGTGAGGAAGCTTATAACTGCCCTTGGCCAACTCCATAAGAAAGCAGAACTAATGTTGCCAAGGCCAAAAGGGGATCACCACAATGATTTTTGAGTTATCCTTTTGAATCTTCAGGATTACTCTAGATATCCATGGAAAGGGTAGAAATGCATAAAGGAACATTCCCTTCAAAGGGAACAAAAATGCATCTGTTTTCCGGGCTTGCTTGTAAGCTGGAGCAAAAATTGTTTGTTTTTAAAGGAGGTGAACAGATCTACTTGAAGTGCTACTCACAACTGGATCAGTTCCTGAAAGAGCCCCTCATTTAATTTCCATTTGTGAGGTCGGATGTGGGCTTTCTCAGCTTGTTTGCCACTATGTTTTGCTCTGACAGAATGTAAGATGCTTGGAGGGTTAAGGAATGCTGAAGAGCTAAGCCAATACATTTTAGGCAGTGTGCATAGGAAGTATGTCCTTGTACCTCCCAGTTTGCTTATGCACCACATGATTATGAAATTGTCTTAATCGCTTGAAGAGGTCTTGGGGACCATAGATGATGGAGAGACTTCAAGGAATGTAGCTTAGCCAACATCTCCTTTAATGTTAATGTGCTTTGGTCTATCTGAAATACTACATATACCTTGACCATTTACTCTTATGAAAACTGCTCTCCAAGCAAAATCTGATGTGTTTGTAGTGAGAGATTGATTTAGCATCTAAGGAGAGAAGGGGAAACCTGTGGACAGTTGAATTTGTTGTTTCCACAGGTTCATAGTTAAGTACTAGGTTAACTGCACTTGCAGGTAATTTTAAGCCTAACCAATATCCCTTTTTGTGCTTGAAATAACCTATCCTATTTGGTTATAGATTGGCCTTACCCAACTCATGGTTAATAATTATATATATTACCCTGATAAGAATAACTGGATGACACAGTAAATAATTTGACAGGACCCATGCATGGGATAAAACTTTTAGAGTTGCCTATGTCTATTAGGAGTACAGGGAGCAGTCCTGGGGTAAATTTTCTGTTTCTCATCCATAGATCTAAGTTGTGCTTGAAAATGGACAGGGATGAACCTTGTTTTATGTGGATGGGAAGTTTGTTCCACAGCAGCAGCATCCTCTGTGAAATATACCTGTACCTCCAAACCATTCTGTTGATGCTGAAGAAGAGGTCTAGATTCCTAGACCGATTATTTCTGGTGCCATTTTATTTGCTTATGTGCAGTAATATGTTAGAGGATGTCTTGTATGCCAGACATAGGTCAGCTCTATACAGTCTGTAGGATACACAGTATAGTGACAGAGCTTTGAGTCGGTCCATGTAGGACATGTTGTTAAGGCCTTGAATCCTTTTAATAAGGTATGTATGTGAGCATTACAGTTGTTGCATGTTTCTAAACAGATATATGTCAAAGAGGGCATTATATTCAATGACTGGCCTGATGAGGGCTAAGTAAAGTGGAAAAATAATATCAGATCTGCTCTGAGATAAAACAGAATGCCATTAAATATACTGATCCAAAGGATATTGCCAATATCATGGCAGATCGATTCAGTGCCAACTTCACCCCCCTCTCACCCCCTAAATGGCCCATCTCAATACCGGAAGATTGCCAAATTCCAGTAATAACGGCCACACAGGTACAAAACGCACTCTCTAAAGCCAAGAATATAGCATCCATGGGACCAGATGACATCCTGGGCTGTGTACTACATGAACTACAATATGAACTAGCACCTCAGCTAAGTGTCATGTTTAATCATAGCCTCACCTCAGGTTTCATGCCCACTGAGTGGCGCAGAGCTACAGTTATCCCAATCCACAAGGGGGGATCCACCTTGGACCCCGGAAACTACCATCCCATCAGTCTGACAAGCCTTATTTGCAAGGCCATGGAGCGTATTATCATGGAACTTATAAACAAAGACATTGGCAACCTTCAAACATTGGACCCCACCCAGTTTGGGTTTGTGAAGGGCCGATCTTGTCTACTGAACCTGATTGACTTCTTTGAATCAGTCTACAGAGCCATGGACAAGGGTAAGGTGGTCCACACAGCCTATCTAGACCTTGCCAAGGCCTTTGACACCATCCCCCACTCTGGAATCATAGATAAACTTACTAAGTTGGGTATTAATCCCTATGTCACCCAATGGGTTGCTAAATGGCTTACTGATAGAACCCACACTGTAAAAGTAGCCGACTCCAAATCCAGCTCCAGACAAGTGACAAGTGGAGTACCTCAGGGTTCAGTCCTGGGGCCGCTCTTGTTTGGCATCTACTTCTCTGAAGTACAGGTCAACACTAAGGGACTCTGGCTAACAAAGTTTGCAGATGACTGCAAACTGGGAGCCATTATTGAATTCCCAAATGATGTGGATACTCTACAAAAGGGCCTTACAGAAACAGATGCTTGGTGCCAGAGCCATGGGCTCAAGCTCAATGCCAAGAAATGTATTGTTATCCCCTTTGGGAAAAAACATGTATCCATGAATTACCATATAGGTGGCAGTACACTAAACACAGAAAGTGTGATAAGAGACTTAGGGACATAGGTGGACAGTGGTCTCACCTTCAATAACCACATCGCCACAACAGTCAGGAAATCCTTCTATGTGGCACACCTCATCACGAAGGGCTTTTCATCCAGAAAAAAGGAGGTCATTGTCCCACTGTACTCATCCCTCATTAGACCCATTATAGAATACAACGCCCCATTTGGTATGTACCTCTCAAGACATCTGCAACAACTGGAAAGGCCTCAGAAATACCTCACTAAAAGAATCACAGGCCTAAAGCAGATGCCCTACGCTGACCACCTTAAAAAACTCCAGCTATACTCTGTCGCATATCGTCTACTCAGAGGCGATCTCTGCTTAACATACAAGGCCATGTCAAACCCAGAGCTGTTGGACATGCTGCACTTAACAAAATCCCAATCCCTCAGAGCTAAACCCCCAGGGATCTAAACCTTGTCATCACAATAAACAAAACATGCTGGAGGGATAGGTTCCTGACCCAGAGACTCCCCAGACTCTGGAATAGATTGCCCATACATGTCAAGCAGAGTGCCTCTTTGGACCTCTTCAAGAGGAACCTTGACGATTGGATGGGAGAAAGGAAATTCACCCCAGGGATCACGTCAGTCGCCCTGCTAGACAGGGGTCCAGGAAAGTAAATAATGTGGGAAGAAATAGCCAGGGAATTGTTATGGCTAGGCTTGTATAGGCCCTAGGGCTGATAGCCTAGTACCAACCTATGAACCTATGAACCATCTTACAACAGGCACCTGTTGGTCAAAAGGTAGGTCACTGTCCACATAAGTTCCCAAATGCTGAACAAGTGGGTTAGCTCTTAGGGAGTATTGTCAATGTAGTAGCTCCCTTGGGTAAATGACTTTCCAAAGGATACAATAATGCATGTTTATGGCATTTAGTTTCAGTCCATAATTTTGACACAAGTTATTTATTACAGACAACCCCTCCTTCAGGATGGTTAAGTCATTTGGGGATCCCACTAATGCAGTTCCTTTTTATACAGCCCAAAACTGGAATCTGATACTCCAAACAATGCAAATGCTGTGTCCATGTTTTTTTTTTTTTTTTTTTTTAGAAACTATTGACTCTTTCTCATACATAACCTACCCAGAGGAATCATGACAATCAAGAATCCATTAACCCTAGAATCCTGAGAAACTCTCTGAGACTGACAGGAGAAGTTCAGGAATCATTCTAGATAAAAAAAATCCACCTTCTGTTGTGTCAAAAAGACCTTTTGAAAAGCGGCATCTAGAAGGCAGCCTAGAAACACAATCCTGTCAGACAGAGTCAAAGAGGATTTTGCAGTGTTTATCTGGCAGACCAGATTTGCCAAAAAAGACATAACCCAAGTTTGACATCTGGAATAAGGAACAATGTGAATGCCATTTAGTCTGCAATAAGCTGACTGCAGCTAGGTTATTTCGTGAACATACTAGGAGTTGTAGATAAACCAAAGGGTAATGCAGTGAACTGATAATATGACCAGGAAAAAGAGAACCTTAGGAATTTCCTGAAGCTTGTAGCTATGGGAATGTGGTAATAAGTATTTTTTAAATCTAGTGTTACCAGGTAACTAATGGGAGGAATGAGGGGTAACAGGTTCTGTAAGGTTAACATTTTGAATGCTGGTACTTTCACATTCAGAATAGAAGCCTTTGCCAGACTGACTTGTGAACAGTGGATCTATGACTCCTTGGGTGTGTACAGACTGAAGAACCTGAGTTAAAAATTCTGTTTGGTTCAGAGTGTGGGAAGGAATTCCACTGAAAAGAGGTTTTTGCATCCAGAGCCATCCGGAACCCCACTGTACCACTTTTAGCACCAAAGAATCTGAAACAATCTTTTACCAAAAAGGAGGTGTTGTAGACCAGTTTCAGGGACCGATTTGTAGAGATAGTGGCTGACGGAAAGTAAAGGGGAAAGAATGTTGGCATAGTCATTCTGTACTATTGGCTTGTCTTGTTTTCTACAATGCTCCCTGCTTCTTCTTATTTCCTTCTTTTTGCGCCTTGCTTGCCAGAAAAAAGTCTGGTTTTGTTTATTTGGCTTTTTGTGAAAGAGGGAGGCCTATAAGATTTGTATTGGGGTACATGAAAAAAGTCTTAGAAACTCCCTGAATCAATTTTCACCTTTCATCATTTTGTTTGAGAACATGCGTAGTAGCAGAGTAAACAGTACCACTGAATCTAAAGCAGGATCTAAGATTTCAGCCATTACCTCAGCAATAAACTTTTGGTAATGTACCCAAGCACATCTTCTCAGCAAGGTAGCAGTAGCTCTACACACAGTATCTGCATAATCATTCACACTCTTCAAAGCATGTTTGGATAAATAGAACAGAGTAGAAACAGTTGGGTTCAAAAAAGTGTTTTCTTCTGTAAGAAGAGTAGTAGCCAATTTCTACAGACACTCCATATGACAGAGAATAAACTTCCACATATATGATATAATTCTGAAAGTTAAAGTGGAAAAAGAGAACATTCTCTTGCCTATGCTGACCAGCATCTTGCTCTCCTTGTCACCAGGGGAAGGATTTGTGTTAGGGACCAACCTACTAGTAATGACTACTTGCATCAAGGTATCACATGTCATAGGACTGAAGGTTTTAAGTATTGTGATTTGTATAACTGTCTTATTCTGATGAAGTCTGAAAGTTTCAAGAGACAAAATCAGTCAATTTTACTGTAATACACACTGTATATAGTAGTCATTTGCAGGTTTTGGCGTATTTTTTATTGTATTTTACTTTTTTCAAATCTGTATGTGTCGGGTCTATTATCATCCTCTTTATGAAGCATGATTTCTTTATGACAGTCTTGAACAAGTTATATTCCTGGACATCCATAGTTACTTCACCTCTAAATGTTTTTTTTTCTTCAGTTTCACCATGCCACTTGTCTGCTAAGAATGCATCAAATATAACACACACACACACACACACACACACACACACACACACACACACACACACACACACACACACACTTGCACATACATGTGCTCTCACACACACACACACATCACTTTTTCTTTTACAACTCAGGTAACTCTGCATTGCATGCTTCCAACCAGCATTATCTTTCTTTCTACTATATACCCAAAAGAATAATACTTCAAGAAAGCCATAATATACAAAAGGATGACCTTGTCACTTTAAAAAGCCACTTCCTAAGTTAGGTACATCAGCATCCCATTGGTCTTTATTACACATCTTTACAGGGCCCAGATTGATTCCTTCTTCTCTGTCTTCCCTATTGTCACATTTCTGGTAATGTATGATATCCATAGATTTTTAGGAATTGGTACCTGCAGATGTTGCATAGTAGGTCTGCACTGAGTACCAGGCATGTATGTGAAAGGCAGAGAGGAAGTTTATTTTCTTAATTTTATTGAATAACAGACTTTCACATGTGGCCTTCGAAAGACATGCGTGAAGAGGTGTGCCTTCGTTGAAGGGTGGTCATCGAGCTGGCACCTCGGCACCATAAAAATCTACTGCCAATCATTAGCGGACTGGAGTTCCGCTGTGGCGACCCCTAACCGGGAAAAGCCGAAAGAAGAACAGACTTTCACATGATTAACAATGAATGCATGTGAAAGAGACAGAATGATTATTTTCTTAATTTCATTGAACAATAAACTTTCACATAATGAACAATGAAGGTGAAGGCATTAGTAATGTTCTGAACAATGTTGCTATCAGTGAAAGAGACACCCCAGTGTCATTTTTGCAAGTAAATTATGGCTGAATGGGTTTGATGTTGGAGCAGGATGGAAATGAGGAAAACAGAAGCAACAACTAGGATTTCCTTAAAGGGCTCATTTTCTTTACTTACATATAAAACACAGGAATGCAGTGCATCAACAATGTCCAAAAACATGAAACCCCACACTGGGGAATTGGGATCTGCTATATAATTTCTACATATATGTTTAAATTGTGTGCCTGCAAATGAAGTATGGGGACAAAAAATAAAATGGAAACTCCATCTGTAATTACTATGCTAATTCTTTATTTTGGGCTTGGGATACTGGTAGATTACTATTAATGATGCCCCAAATTGTGAAATTTAATACTGGGTAGTGAGTAACCTTACTGCCATTAATTAATAGGTATCTGTTTCTGGGAGAAGAGGGGCTTGATGGCCACTCCAAGAAAAACATTTTCCTTAGGTCTGATAAATAAACCAGTTAATATTTGAATGACAATACACAATGAACCTGCTCATAGTAAGCTAAGGAATCACATAGCTAAACCAACATCATGAAATAGAATATTTTACTTGCTGTTGATTGTTGTGACACAATTGGCTAAGCTTCTTGTGTCATTCAAAGGGGATCCAGTATCTGTCTGCTTGAGACGACATGATCGACAGACTATGATGCTTTGCCAGAGATGGTCTGCACCTGTCGTCCCTGGGATTCAGGTTACTGGCAAAGGCTCTTGCCACTCCTATAGTGCCTTTTTTAGGCAAAGTTCAAAGGACAAAACCACCACCGTAACAGGTACAATCATGCAAAATCTGAAGGTAATGCTACTCAATGCTAGAAGTCTAAACCTCAAAATGCACTCTCTTGTGGCACTCCTAAAAATGGAGAACATCGATATCTGTGCAGTAACAGACCTGGTTCACGGCTCCAGAGAGCACCCCTGCAATACCAAGCTACAACTCTTACCACACTTTTCAGCCACCAAACCAGGATCGAAACACTGAAGGTGAAGGAGTGTCCATATTCACCAAGGATATTCACACCACCAGGTTAGTTGCCCAACACAATGCGTCTGAAATTCTCCAGGTGCAACTAACACTAGGTAAGACTGCAATCCAAATTGTAGCTTGCTAGAGATCCCCTACCATGCCCCAAGATTCTCACTACACATTTCTAAACATACTGGAAAATATTAATATACAACCAAACACCCTAATATTGGGTGATTTCAACTACCCTGCCATTAACTGGGAAAACTACTCATGTACCAACACCTTTGCCCAACGGTTCTTGGAATTCATAAATTCCCATGCCCTGGATCAACTAATCCATAGTCCCACCAGGGGCTCCAATATCCTAGACCTGGTCATTACCAGCATGGGAAATCTATGCTCCACACCTATGGTCACCCCCTCGTTGGTCAGGTCAGACCATAAGCTAATCACCCTTAACGTCCACATCCCACCCCTACCCCCCAATAAGGAAACCTCCATAAAAACTTCTCCAAAGCCAACTTCATGCTACTAAAGTCAGAAATTACAAACTTCATGACACCCATGCAGACGGAAACTGAAAGTTCAACTGCTGAGTCCTACACTAAGGCACTGTATGAGCACATCCACTCATGCATGAATCGTGCCATCCCAAAAAGAACCAAGATGCTCTCCTCCAAAAAAAGGAAGCCAATGTGGTGGTCCCCTGCCATAAACAAACTTTACAACAATAGGAAGAAACTGTTGCAGAAAAGAGGAAAATCCAAGAATGCAAAAAACTCCCTTATTAGCCTCAGTAAGAAGCTGAGATCCCTCATAAAATCCAGCAAAGTTAGTTACGAAAATAAAATTGCCAAAGATTCCAAAGACAACCACAAGGCATTCTATAACTATGTCAAGAATCTAAATGGCAATGCACAGATCTGCTCTGAGCTACAACAGAATGGCATTAAATATACTGATCCCAAGGATATTGCCAATATCCTGGCAGATCAATTCAGTGCCAATTTCACCCCCCTCTCACCCCCTAAAAGGCCCATCTCAATACTGGAAGATTGCCGAATTCCGGTAATAACAGCCACACAGGTAAGAAACGCACTCTCCAAAGCTAAGAATACAGCATCCATGGGACCAGATGACATCCCGGGCTGTGTACTACATGAACTACAAAATGAACTGGCACCTCACCTAAGTGTCATGTTTAATAATACCCTCACCTCAGGCTTCATGCCCACTGAATGGCGCACAGCTACAGTTATCCCATTCCACAAGTGAGGATCCACCTTGGATCCTGGGAACTACCGCCCCATCAGTCTGACGAGCCTGATCTGAAAGGCCATAGAACGTATTATCATGGAACTTATAAACAAAGACATTGGCAACCTTAAAACACTGGACCCCACCCAGTTTGGGTTCATGAAGGGCCAATCTTGTCTCCTGAACCTGATTGACTTCTTTGAATCAGTTTCCAGAGCCATGGACGAGGGTAAAGCAGTCCACACGGCCTATCTGGACCTTGCCAAGGCCTTTGACACCATCCCCCACTCTGGAATCATAGATAAACTTACTAAGCTGGGCAGTAATCCCTACGTCACTCGATGGGTTGCCAACTGGCTTACTGACAGAACCCATAATGTAAAAGTAGCTGACTCCAAACCAAGCTCCAGACAAGTGACAAGTGGAGTACCTCAGGGTTCAGTCCTGGGACCGCTCTTGTTTGGCATCTACTTCTCTGAAGTACAGGCCAACACTAAGGGACTCTGGCTAACAAACTTTGCAGATGACTGCAAACTGGGAGCTATTATTGAATCCCCAAATTATGTTGATACTCTACAAAAGGGCCTTACAGAAGCAGATGTTTGGTGCCA
The DNA here is from genome assembly GCF_019279795.1 of Protopterus annectens. Lineage (NCBI taxonomy): Eukaryota > Metazoa > Chordata > Ceratodontiformes > Protopteridae > Protopterus > Protopterus annectens. The sequence continues at coordinate 1,268,939,372 of NC_056739.1, read as the reverse complement.
AAGCCATGGGATCAAGCTCAATGCCAAGAAATGTATAGTTATCTCCTTTGGGAAAAAACATGTGCCGTGAATTGCTACATAGGTGGCAGTACACTAAACAACGAAAGTGTGATGAGACATAAGGACACAGGTGGACAGTGGTCTCACCTTTAATAACCACATCACTACAACAGTCAGGAAATCCTTCTATGTGGCACACTTCATCACTAAGAACTTTTCATCCAGAAAAAAGGAGGTCATTGTCCCACTGTACTCATCCCTCATTAGACCCATTATAGAATACAAAGCCCCATTTGGTATGTACCTCTCAAGACATCTGCAACAACTGGAAAGGCCGCAGAAATACCTCACTAAAAGAACCACAGGCCTAAAGCAGATGCCCTATGCTGACCGCCTTAAAAAACTCCAGCTATACTCTTGTCGCATATCGTGTACTCTGAGGTGATCTCTGCTTAACATACAAGGCCATGTCAAACCCAGAGCTGTTGGACATGCTACACTTAAAGAAATCCCAATCCCTCAGAGCCACATGCTCCAGGGATCTAAACCTTGTCATCACAATAAACAAAACATGCTGGAGGGATAGGTTCCTGACCCAGGGACTCTCCAGACTCTGGAATAGACTGCCCATACATGTCAAGCAGAGCACCTCTTTGGCCCACTTCAAAAGGAACCTTGATGACTGGATGGGAGAAAGGAAATTCACCCCAGGGATCACGTCAGTCGCCCTGCTAGACAGGGGTCCAGTGAAGTAAATAGTGTGGGAAGAAATAGCCAAGGAATTGTTATGGCTAGGCTTGTATGGGCCCTAGGGCCGATAGCCTAGTACCAACCTATGAACCTATGAACAGCATATGATCACTATATTGAACATGCACTAGCCATTCAATAATCATAGTAGTTCTGTACTAAAACAAGATTTTACTGGCAAATAAGTTGGGGTAAATAGATAAGTGTGTAAGCACATGCATAAAACTAAAACAAACAAACACATAACCTTGACATGAGGTAAGTAGGAACGCCCTCTACATATGAAAACAAAACTTGATGCAGACACTGGAAGACTGGGTTACTCTCTATCAAATATCATAAGGAAAGGAAACAAATTTGTTGTGACCAACAAGGGGCTATCAGGATCACAGTGAATTTGCTTGCTGTTGCTTTCTGTAAAAAACTGGACATTACAGGAGGGGAAGAAACCATATAGAAGTCCAGAGGGCCACTATCTGAAACTACCCCTCAAGGGGAGTCAGTGAAATAGTTGCTGAATTTTCTTCTAGAGGGATGCAAAAAGATCAACGCAAGGTTGGTCCTGGAGGATGAATACCTGATGTGCTACCACTGGACTGACGGACAAGTCACGAGGCCTTAGGATGGACCTGCTGAGCCAGCTGGCTTTACCAAGAATGTGCATTGCAATCAGAAAGTGACATGAAGCAATTACTCATTGTGAAACACTCATGGCCTCTAATGGGTAGGATCTAGTTCCTCTTTGCTTGTTCAAATGCCACCATATGCCAGACATGTTGTCTGTTTAAAATGAAATCACTACTGAAGGTTTTGGAATTCTGCCAATGCCAGGAAGACCACTTTTATATCCAGGATATTAATGTGAAGATTGTCTGATGTCTGATGTCTGATTTCAAGTCCCTTGGACCATAGGTTCATAGGTAGGTACTAGGCAATTAGCCCTAGGGCCTATATAAGCCTAGCCAAAAAGGTATCCTGGCTTTCGCCACCCAAAAAAATTGTTTTCCTGTGCCCCTGTCGAGCAGATCCATAGAGGTGATCCCTTGGGTGAATTTCCTATTTCCCATCCAATCATCAAGATTTATCTTAAAGAGTGCTAATGAGGAGCTCTGTTTGACATAGATAGGTAGTCTGTTCCAGAGTATGGGAAGTCTCTGGGACAGGAATCTATCCCTCCAGCATGTTCTGTTTATTGTGGTGACAAGGTTTAGGTCCCTAGAGCGTGTAGCTCGGAGGGATTGGGATTTCTTTAAATGGAGCATGTCCAACAGCTCTGGGTTTGACATAGCTTAGTATGTTAGTCAGAGATCTCCTCTGAGTAGGCAATATGCGATGGAGTAAAGCTGGAGTTTTTTGAGACGGTCTGCATAGGGCATCTGTTTGAGGCCAGTAATCCTCTTTGTGAGGTATTTCTGTGGCCTTTCCAGTTGTTGTAGATGTCTTGTGAGGTACATACCAAAAGGGACGTTGTACTCTATAATGGGTCTAATGAGTGATGAGTAGAGGGGAACAATGACCTCTTTTTTTCTGGATGAGAAACCTTTTGTGATGAGGTGAGCCACATAGAAGGATTTCCTGACCACTGTGGCAATGTGATTATCAAAGGAGAGACTACTGTCCACCTGTGTCCCAAGGTGTCTTATCACACTTTTGGCATTAAGTAGACTACCACTTATGTGGTAGTTCATGGGTACAGAGTTTTTACCAAAGGGGATGACAATTCACTTTTTGGCATTGAGCTTCAGGCCATGGCTTTGACACCAGGCATCTGTCACAGTGAGGCCCTTTTGTAGTATGTCCACATCATTAGGAGTTTCGATTATGGCTCCTAGTTTGCAGTCATCTGCAAACTTTGTTAGCCAAAGACCTTCTGTGTTAGTGTGCACTTCAGAGAAGTAGATATCAAACAGGAGAGGACCCAGGACTGAACCCTGTGGTACTCTACTTGTCACTGGTCTGAAGTCGGATTTGGAGTCTGCTACTTTCACAGTGTGGGTTCTGTCCGTGAGCCAGTTGACAACCCATCTTGTGACATAGGGATTTATACCTAGTTTAGTGAGCTTATCTATAATTCCAGAGTGGGGGGTGGTGTCAAAAGCCTTGACGAGATCTAGATAAGCTGTGTGAACCACCTTACCCTCATCTATGGCTTTGGTGACTGTTTCAAAGAAGTCAATCAGGTTTACGAGACATGATCTGCCTTTTACAAACCTGAACTGGGTAGGGTCTAGAGTTTGGAGATTACCAATGTCTTTGTTTATGAGTTCCATAATGATACGTTCCATGGCCTTGCAGACCAGGCTCGTCAGGCTAATGGGGCGGTAGTTTCCAGGGTCCGTCATGGCTCCCCCTTTGTGGAGTGGGATAACTGTCATGGTGCACCATTCAGTGGGCACAAAGCCTGAGGTGAGGCTATGCTTGAACATGGTACTTAGCTAGGATGCCAGTTCATGTAGAACGCAGCCTGGGATATTGTCAGGTCCCATGGATACTGTGGTCTTGGCTTTGGAGAGTGTGTTTTTTACCTGTGCAGCCGTGATTACAGGAACTTTGCATTCTTCTGGTATAGAGATGGGCCCTCTAGGGGGTGACAGGGGGGTAAAGTTAGCACTGAACCTATCTGCCAGGATGTTGGCAATATCAGTTGGTTCTGTATATTTAGTGCCATTGTGCTATAACTCAGAGTAGATCTGAGTGTTGCCATTGAGATTCTTGACATAGCTATAGAATGCTTTGTGGTTGTCTTTAGAGTCAGTGGCAATTTTGTTTTTGTAACTAGCTTTGGAGGATTTTATGAGGGATCTCAGCTACTTACTGAGGTTGACCAGGGAGTTCCTCCAGTCATGGGATTTTACTCTTTTTTGCAACAGTTTCTTTCTTCTGTTGTAGAGTTTGTTTATGGCAGAGGACCACCAGATTGGCTTCCTTTTTTTTGAAGGATAGCATCTTGGTTCTATTAGGGACAGCATGATCCATGCACTCGTGTAAGTGCTTATAAAGTGCATTTGTGTAGGATTCAGCAGTCATACCTCTACTGTCCATCTGCATGGGTGTCATGAAGTTTGCCACTTCTGTCTTAAGAAGTGTGAAGTTGGCTTTGGAGAAGTTTTTACGGTGGTTTCCCTAATTGGGGGTGGGGGCGGGATGTGGATGTCTAGGGTGATTAGCTTGTGGTCGGATCTGACCAATGAGGAATTGACCTCTGGTGTGGAACACCAGTTGCCCATGTTGGTAATGACCAGGTCTAGAATACTGCTGGCCCTGGTGGGGGTGTGAATAAGTTGATCCAAGGCGTTGGAATTTATGAATTCCAGAAAACGTTGAGCAAAAGATTTGGTACATGAATAGTTTTCCCAGTTAATGGTGGGGTAGTTGAAATTGCCCATTATTAGGGTGTTGGGTTGTACCCTAATACTTTCCAGTGTATCAAGAAATGAGGAGTGGAAATCCTGGGGAATGGTGGGGGGTCTGTAGCAAGCTGCAATTTGGATTGCGGTCTTGCCCAGAGTTAGTTGCACTTGGATAATCTCGGATGCATTATGCTGTGCAACTAGCCTGGAGGTGTGGATATCCTTAATGAATATGGACACGCCTCCACCTTTAGTGCTTCGTTCTGGGTTAGGTGGCCGAAAGGTATGGTATGAATTATAGCCTGGTAATGCAGGGGTGCTCTCTGGAGTTTTGAACCAGGTCTCTGTCACTGCACAGATGTCGATGTTCTCCATTTTAAGGAGTGCCTCGAGTGAGTGCATTTTGAGGTTCAGACTTCTAGCATTGAGTAGTATTACCCTCAGATTTTGCTTGCTTGTATCTGTTAAGGTGGTGAATTTATCATTTGAGCCTTGCCTAAAAAATGCACTATAGGGGTGGCAAGAACATTAGCCAGTATCCAGAATCCCAAGGGTGACAGGTGCAGGCCATCTCTGGCAGAGCATTGTGGTCTGTCGATCATGTCATCCCAGGCAGACAAATACTGGATCCCCTTAAAATGACACCAGAAGTTTAACCAATTGTTGAAGTCAATCATTTTGTCCTTGTACTGTGGTATCATTCTGGGTGATGGCAGGATGCTACTCAGGCCTAGGGTCGTACCTGCTTGGGCTACAAGATCAGAGAGCTCCTCCATGTCTCTTTTCATGTAGTCCAGGGAGGTATGTCTCAGGTCATTCACACCAACATGGACAATGACAGTGTCATATTTGTACTTGTTGTGGAGTGACCTGAGTGCATGCATTATGTGGTGGATCCTGGCACCTGACAGGCAGCTGACAGTAACTTTCTCCTTGTTTAGCCTGGTGAGTGGAACATCAGTGTGTCTGACTATAGAGTCACCTATGACTAGAGTGTTGGGTACATTATGCCTTATAGGCTGTGGTTGAGTGGCACACTGAGTTTGTGGGCTATGTGTCCATCCTCCACTCAAAATGCCATACACCCTAAATAAAAGACACCCACGGTAAACATTCTCTCTGGTAGAAGATGAGCAAATGCACCCCCCTGCTGAAATAGTGGGAGAGGTGAGACACCATTTCAAATGGACTTGCACAGCTGAGTTATGATTATGGGGGTTGCAGGATCTAAAAACTGAGACCACTGGATTCTGAGTAGCCACTGGAGAGTTCACATTAGAAACATGTGTGAGGAACCATGAATATGGTTGAGGCCATTACTTCAAGTACCAGAATTACCAAGAGTGCTGATGAGGACAAGTGGTTCAGAAGGTATTGTATGGAAGTTTTGAGTGTCTGGATTCTGTCGGGAAGAGGGCTGACTGATTATACAATATGTTGCTTCCAGATGGCGTCTGATAAATAGTATGGAATGTGTTTTTTTTTTTTTTACAGCTGTACCTAAGGATAGGTAGACCTGCAACAAGTAGTTCTTAGCTTCAAGGAGAGATTCTCAGGCTGCAGCACTGAGAAGCCAGTCATCCAAATATGGAGAAATACTGACTCCCACTTAGTCACAGGTGAGTTGCAACTAGTGTCATGTACTTGGTGAACACCTGAAGGCTGTGATGAGACCAAAGGGCAGGGCCCTCAGTTGATAATGATTGGCTCCTAACCAGAAGCACAGAAATCTGCATGATGTTTTTGCTATTTTGATGTGGAGGTAGGCATCCTGGAGATCTATTCAGCATATCCAGTCTTGCTTTTAGGCAAATCAAAACTGACTGCACTATGACCATTCTGATGGGGGTCTTTTTGGTGCAAAGGTGTACACCCTGAGGTCTAGAATGAGCCTGAAGTCTTTGTTCTTTTTTGGTATTAAAAATAATTTTTAATAAATTCCTGATCCTCTCTTGTCTGGTGGGACCTCCAGAATGTTTTTTTTTTCCTAGAAAAGTAATAGATTCTCTTCTTGCCACATTTTGCGGAGTGGAATGTCAGGAAATGTCTAGGTTTGGGAGGGGCAGATGGTAGGAAAAGGGTATAATACCACTGCTAGATATTACCTCCTTACCTAAGAGTCCTGTGTGTAATGGACATTCATACAGGTGAGTGGATAGATAAATGGCTCCCAACTGCCTTCAGAGGTGGAGAGTCAGGTAAACCTTCAGGGTACTGGAACTGTTTGCCAAAAAGAGCCACTGGAACCCTGATTATGTGGAGCACCTCAACTTCTGGGTCTGGGTCAGCATCCATTAAAGGGGACATGTCTAGCATGGCAACCCCTGTCTGAGGTGCAGTCAAAGAGTGTATGCTGGGGTTTACTAATCCATAAGGAAATGGACTCCTTCTGAGTCTCACTGTAGGATCCTTAAGGGGTCTCAAACTTGATGCCCTATGTCAGACAGGTTCTTGTCCTCCTGCTCACTCCTCCACAACTCTTTCACTGAAGGAACAAATAAGGAGGTACCATTATAAAGGGCTATCATGACGTATGCCTTAAATTTGTCCAAAGAGTTGTAAAGGTGGAGCCAGGCATGATGTCTCAATATGATGCCTGTACCCACTACTTGAGCCACTCTCTTGGCAGCATTATGTAAGATCTGCAATGGAAAGGCTGGTAATGTTCAGCATCATCCCCAGTGTGGACTCTAACTGCTTTCTAGACTCTGGCATAGGTGGCTTTCTCAAAGAGTCTAAATCTTGTTCCACTAAATTTCTTTGCAAGCAGGTCACATGTGAGACATAATTCAACACCCTAAGGGTAAAAGACCCCGAGGCATATGCCCACTTACCCATTGTATTCACCACCTTGGACTTGTTATGGGGGGAGGGGATGGAGAGTAGCTGCATCATCAGTCAGCTCCCTCTTGGTAGCTGCTGTTACTACGAAAGAATCCGCCAGTGGTTTCTTGGACCAGTGTTGCGTATCCTTATGTGGGTGTAAAGTTTTATCAGGCTTTCTGGGAATGGCTTCAGAGAAGCCAGGTTCCTGCCATGCCCTCCTCGTGTCTAACTCTATCAGACATTCATCAGAAGGGACTACCTAAAAGTTAGAGGGGCAGAGTGATATGCCACAAATAAAACTTTCTTGCCCTGAGATGGTGGGTTGGAGGGCAATGATCCTCTTTGTTTCATCAGCTCCAATATCTTGCCTAATGTGGCATCTTTTGTAGGGAACTGGGTGAACTTTTTCAATCATTTTGGTCAGGAGGGGAGTCAATGGGCCTCCTCTTGTACATTCTATTCCTTAAATCCACAGTAGTTCAGTGTATCCAACAAGGTTTCAGGCATAAAAAGTAAGATTCTCTTGTAGATAAAACTCTTCTTTAAAAAAACACAAGAATAATCACAGGATAAGCGCTTTCGCAACAATGTTTCATCAGATCCTACTACAAAAAACAGGAAAAAGTAATTAGGTATTTAAAGAACTTGTATCCAATCACATACATACTCATTAATGATGTAATGGTCCAGCTTTGAGTGCTGGTTTTAAAGGTATAGTATAATTAAGACCAGGAGGTCTAAGTGCCTGCAAAGCTGCTATCCAATTCATCTCCTTATATTCCACTTTGTTGTTCAAATCACCTCCTCTAAGGGTATTATGAACAATATCTACCACTGGAATTAAAAGAATGGCCCTCATTATCCTTAATATGTTTATAGAGAGCATTTAAATGCCTTTTGTTCCTAATATCCCCCAAGTGTTGCAGAACCCTCTCTTTAAGCTTCTGAGTGGTCTTCCCTATGTAGAAAGATGTACAATCTACACATGAAGCTAAATACACCAAGTTCTCAGTCCGACAGTTCGCATATAAGCGAAATTCATATAGCTTATCTGTAACAGGGTGTTTAAACAGTCTATTCCCTTACATGAAACTGCAAGCTTTACAGCTCCGACAGGGAAAAGTGCCCTCTCTTATATTCAACCTAGTTTGTTCACAGTTGGGCTTATAACACAGCTCCCTTTTCTGCGAGATGTTGTTTTTAAAAATGAATTTAGGTTTAGCACTCACCAGTTCATTCATCCTATCATCCATTTTAAATATAGACCAGTTATTTCTAACCATATTACATACAGATTGCATATTACTACTATACTTTAATGCAAAAACCACACCTAGGTTTATTTAAATTCCCTTTCTTTTCATGCCTTCTATCACCTTTGAAATATGGTTTTCCCTCTGTATCTCTCAGGGCATGTACCTCTTGTTGTCTATTATTCAGCTCACTTATAGCATATCCCCTCTGTCTAAATTCTTCCCTTAATGTATCTACAGCTCCCTTATAGTCCATTACATTTGTGTGTAATCTTGATACACATAGAAATTGACTCTTTAGAATGTTACCAAAAATTCTGTTGGGGTGCATGCTATGCCTACTTAATGGGTTATTTTTTCTATATTTTTTATAGAACATAAGGGAATCACAGCTTCCATCATCAGCAAAGAATGTAGAAAAAAATGGTTTGTTATATCAATCAGTCAAAGATCTAGGCCCAAAGGCCTTTCAAAAAGATCAGTCTGTAGAAAAGTGATTTGGCCCCAGACATACCATGCAGAGTTCTTGGTTGTGCTGGGGTAGGATTTAAGGGGCTTTTGGATTGTGGGATGAAAAGTCTTAAAGGAGCTCAAGGCTTGGACTATTAGCAGAGATGGATCAGATCCAATAAGCAGCTAGTTACCCAACAATCGGATTGGACTGACAGCATGAAAAGGATAATCTGTATTAGTAGCATTGCCTTTTGAACAGCTGACAAAAGGTGAACAAGAAAAAAGCATGGTTTACATATGGATCTGGAAAAAAATTGGAACTCTTAGCAGAATATGGATTGCAGCTACATTTTGGCCAAAAACTGAAACAATTTTGAATGATGAAAGACAGGCTTGTTCTTGTAATCAAGCATAACTCTAAGCTGTTGTGTTACTGATCAATCAAATAACACCTGGTGAAAAAGTATTTAACTCTGTTGACAGTTGGGTAATGCACAAGTGTTTAACAACATAGTTACTCTACTGGATTCAAAATGAATGGAAAATACATAGAAGGCTTTTGTGGGGATGCACGAAAGACTAACAACAGATCTGGAACAAAGGACAAAGCTGCACCATTTGCTGTGAATGAACATGTCTCCCTTCAACTGCTGAAACAAGGTGCAAGCACCAAATAGGTTGTATGCAGCAGTATGAACTACTGAAAAGAGTAAAGGATAAATCATACAATATTCCATAGCAAGATGGGAACATATGAAAATCTACTAGAAAGTGAGTGAAAAAACATGGACAGATATTACAAAAAAAAAAGAAGTTATGTACTTACCATAACGTTCCATCTGTTTTTTTCATTTTCATTTATCCATGACATATGTGTTTGGTTCCGATATCAGAACTGACTCAGCTGTTACTACAGCTCTCGCTGACCAAAAAACTCTTGAGCTTCAACTCTGCCCATACTCCCTCTCTTCCAATTACCTCAGATCAAGTTTGCAGATTAGATATAGAGTGGTAGATAAAGAAGCCTTAATGGAAGCCGTATCTGCTATGCCTTAAAGATTACCATACGAGATAAGTACATAATCTGTTCCACCAAAGAGTCTTCAAAGGACAGGAGATTGAGGGAGGGGAGTCTAGGATAAATAAAAATGAACAACACAGATGGAATATTATGGTAAGTACATAACTTTATCTGATGTTGCCAAATTTCATTTTATCCTTGACATATGGAACAGAGTCCCTGGCTACCTTAGACCTTGGGAGGACTCATGGAAGGACATTCTTGAGCACCACTGAACCAAAGACTGCTCTTCTCCTAGAGACCAAATCCAATTTGTAATGAACAATAAAATTATGGGGAGAAGCCCAAGTAGCTGCAGCACATGTATCATCCATTGAAGCTCTGGATTGGAAAACTGCTGAAATGGCAACAGATCTTGTAGAATGTGCTTTAACAGGCCTAGGCAAGGCAATTCTCCTTCTATCATAGATAAAGAAAATACAATGCTTGAGCCATCTGGCTAACATCACTTTGCTGACTGGTTGCACTTGAAAAGGAGAGAAATAGTTGGTCAGATTTTCTCATGACTTTCATCCTATAAAGATAACAGCATAATTGTCTGTGAACATCTAGTAAATGCAGAGTATGCACCTTTGTTTGAAAAGTTTGGAAAGAATATTGGCAAATTAATAGTCTGATTGATATTAGACTCTGACACTACTTTAGGTAGAAAGGTGGGATTTGTTTGTAAGGAGATTCTGTCTCTGTGAAAAATCAGATAAAGTGGTTTACATGATAAGGCTTGAATTTCTGAAATTCTTCTAGCAGAGGTTATTGCCACCAAAAATTACGATTTCCATGGCAAGTACTTTAGATCACAGACAGAAAATAGTTTGAAGGGAGAATGTACAATGGTTTGCAACACTAGGTTTAGGTCTCAAGGTGATGTAGGATCTTTGAAAGGAGGTTACAACAAAAGTGTCCCTTTTAAAAATGACTTACAAAGTCTATGAGAAGTCAAGGAATGTTGTTCTAAACCATCATGGAAATTTGAAATTGCTGCTAGCTGTATTCTGATGGTAGAATGGGAAGTTCAGGCTTTGAAAATAGAGGCTAAAAATTCTAAAATAGTATCAACAGAAGCAGAAAAGAGGTCAATATCCCTTTCAAGGGGTGACTTATATTGTCCTTAAATGGATGGTATTTCACTTTTATTTGATCTGATGAAGTTTTTAAGTTGAATATAATGAAAACACTTATTTATTTATTTAAGTTTGTTTCAGTAGTTTATTTAATTAGGTTTTAAGTAATTTATGAGAGGCTAGGAGAATAGGAGAATTTGGCATACTGGGGAAGAACAGTTAAGACGCCTATCGACTAGTGGAACTGGAGGAACCATGCTGTCAGCTTGAAGTTCAGGATGTCTGGGTGAACTAGTTCGTCTGGATGGGACAGAAGGTCTGGAGCTGCGTCATGAGTCCATGGTTGTTGAATTAGGTAAGGCCAAAGAAAGGGGAACCAGATCTGTTGAGGCCAAAAAGGAGCAATGAGGATTACTTTGCTCTTCAACCTGAGTGCTTTCTGTAAGAAGTTTGGAATTAGAGGTACTCTGAAAAGGCATATACAAGTCTGGAGGGCCAAGTGTGGAGAAGAGCGTCTCTTGGTGATTTCTCTGGAGGGGGAATTAGGGCAAAGTAGTTGCTGCACTTGTTGTTTAGGGGACAGGCAAACAGGTCTCAGCAAGGCTGGCCTCATAGACAGAAAATCTTTTCCGTCATTTCTGGATTAAGAGACCACTCGTGAGGCTGAAGGATAATCTGCTCAGTTTGTCTGCTATCACATCAGAACTCCCCAGAATATGCATTGCTATCTGAGTGCTTCTTGACAAAGGTGGCACAATTTGGTTCCCCCCTGTTTGTTGATGTATCAAACTACTGACATATTGTCTGTTTGAATCACACTTGTTCCCAGAGGAAGTACAGTTTGAAAGGCTTGCAATGCTAAAAGCACTGCTCTTAGTTCCAGAACATTGATATGGAAGTTGGCCTCTAAGGAGGACTAAGTGCCTTGGACAGTCTTGCCCAGAAAATGCCCCTCATCCCATCTGGGAGGTGTCCATAGTCACTATGGCCTTGGGTTCTGGAAGAACAAAAGGGTGGCCCAGGAGAATTTCTTTGGATTGAATCCACCAAGCTAGATCCTTTCTGCAATGATTGGTGATCAGAATCTGGTCTGGCATGGGTTGATATAGCATAGACCACTGAGAAACCAGCAGCCATTATAGAATTCTCATGTGATATCTGGCTAGGGGAACTAGAGTTAGTGTCACTGCCATAGAACCTACAGTCTGTAAAATTAGGTGAGAGGGAACCTTCTTTCTGTAAATTATTTTTTGAACCTGGGCTATGATTTTTTTGAAGTGTCACTGGGGGAAGGGATGCTATTGTTGTTGTTGTATTCAGCACTGCTCCATAAACTTCAAACTCTGAGATGGAGACAGTTAGGAATAATGATAAATCATGAAAAACCCCAAGTATGCACAGGTCTGGAGAACGAAATCCCTTGCTACTATCAGTTGATGCCTGTTGGGAGCTGTAATCAGCCAGTCAACCAAATACAGAAACAAGCAGAATCCTTGCAGTCTCAAATGAGCTGCTACTGCTGTCACACATTTGGTAAAAACCCTGGGGGCTGTGGTGAGACCAAAGGGTAGTGCCCTGAATTAGTAATGACTGGCTCCCAGCTGAAAGTGGAGGAATTTTCTGGAGGACTTGTCCATTTTTATGTGGTAATATGCATCTTGAACATCTATCGAGCACACCCAGTCATCCTTTTCTAAAAACAGATGAATGGACTGTACCATGACCATCTGGAATTTTGTTTGTCACACTGATTTGTTCAACACACTGAGATCCAAAATTGCACCCCAGTCCCCTGTCTTTTTTTGGCACTAAAAAGAATCTTGTGTAAATTCTGGATCCCCTCTGGTCTGGTGGGACTTCTTGGATGACTCTTTTGTCTAGCAATTTTTGAATTTCTAGAACAGCTGGTTCCCTCTCACTGGTTGGAAAATCAGGTATTTTTTTCCATACAGGGGAAGATGGGAAAAAAGGTATGGCATAACCTCTGGATATGATCTGTTGCACCCAATAATCTGTTGTTTTATTCAACCAAACATTTTGCTGCAAGGATAAGCATCTCCCAACTGCCTCCAGAAGAAAACCATCGGGCCTCCTTTCAGGAATGCTGAAAGGGCTTACCCAGGAAGGCGTCCCTGAAGCCCTGGTTCTGTGGACCACCTCTGCCACATGGACCGGGTCTTCCATTGTAGCTCCCCCCTCTGCCCCTGGGAAAACTGACACCATGTGTCTTGGAAAGGCCCTTGGGATTTTTTGAAGCACATCTTTCCATTGCTCCTCTGATTCCTAGAAAAGGATCTTGGGGGGGAGGTAGAAAAATGTAAGCTCACAGCATAAAGGGTCTTACCATCCTTCTCACACCTGGATAATGCCTCTCTAACTTTTAGGACAAACAGAGATGATCCATCAAAAGGTGCATTGACAAATGAAGAATTAAATGGTTCTGCAAAGTCACATAGGCACATCCAGGCATCTCTCCTTATGGCTATGCCTGAACCCACCACTCTGGTGGTCCCTTCGGCTGCAGACGCAATGAGCTTCATGGATGAGTTTGACATAGACTCCAGGGTGGCCAACTGGGAAGCAACCTTCTCTTGGACTTCCTCAGTAACAGCTCCCACCAGGGTATCCAACTCCTCCTTCAGATCCCTTTGAAGTATGGTAAAAAGTGGTGGGAAATTCAAAGACCTTAAAGTGAAGGTCAATGTAAACTCAATTTCCAACTCTATCCATCAGCTGAGACTCTCTGCTGGATGGATGGATAGACAAACTCTCCTCAGCAAGTTCCTTTTTCGTAGTGGCCACTATGATTTCACACTGAGCTAATCGAAGGAAGGACACTGAGGAAACTCGGAGCTATAATATATAACATTAAGTATCCTGTTTTTTGTTTATTTTGTTCTTTATTTCTTTATTTATAGCACTTTGTGTACTCTGTATTTTTCTAGCTAGTTTCACTGTGTGTGAGGTATTAACTGGAAATTGTCCACTTTTATTAAGCATCTGTTGGGTTGTTTGTTTCTGATAACTTGTTGCAGTTAAACTCTTTTTTTTCTAGAGGCTCCTTTAGCTGTTTAAAACTTTCATTTAAAGGCTCACTGCTGCTTTTCAGCTGTGAGAAACATTTCTGCAGTTTGTTCTAAGTAGTGGGGATATTTGTAGCATTTACATATTCAGGCTTGTATTTGGGCCTAGTGTTTGTGGAGGCTGTGTGTCTGAGCACATATTCAGGGACATCTTGGTTTAGCCAAAGCCATCAGGCATTTTAGTGAGAGAGAATTGTTTGAGGTCATTGGCTGACTGAGGTCACCTGGACTACAGCTTAGACTACGCACCTCATTGGTTCTTTTGAGTTTCTTATTTAAAAGCTGTCTCAGGTTTCTACCTTCTGTTACCTAAGAAGTTCAGTTGTGAAAAAGAAAATGTTATCTGCTTTTACTGTATTTGTGTTTCTTCCTACTTTATTTTGCTTTTGCGTCATCTTAAAAGTACTCAATTGGATTTATTACTGCTTGGTGTAACTCATTCTAAGCCTTTTAATTTAAGCACTTGGGCTTCAGACCTGTTGTTTTACATTAAGAAGGTTTGTGGTCTGCACTGTAGTGGCAGAACAGGTAGCTTACATCCTTCTAAGTTGGGAACTGCTGATTGAGGGCTCAATGTCTGTTATTCTAAAAGTGTATTAATTCTGGTTTAAGCACTTGGGCTTCAGGCCAGTTATTTTACATTAAGAGGGTTCATGGTCTGCGCTCTTGTGGGAGGAGAGGCTGGACTCTGCCCTTCTGAGCTGGGAATTTCTGGTTAAAGGCTTATAGTGCCTGCATATTTGAACTGCGTCTTACTGAAATTGGTACACCTTGTTTGCTGTAGCATAGACTAGATCCAGGCCTGCTGAATCTAGCTTTGTTTGTATAACTTGAGCACTAATCCAGGCATTCTTTAAAGTATTCAATTGTATTTATTACTGCTTGGTAGTAACTTGATTAAAGTGTAGCTATCATTCTAAGTCTTTTGGATTAAGCACTTGGGCTTCAGACCAGTTGTTTTACATTAGGAAGGTTTGTGGCCTGCACTGTGGTGGCAGGACAGGTAGCTTACATCCTTCTAAGTTGGGAACTGCTGACTGAGGACTCAGTGTCTGCTATTCTAAAAGTGTATTAGATCTGGTTTAAGCACTTGGGCTTCAGGCCAGTTATTTTACATTAAGAAGGTTCGTGGTCTGCACTCTTATGGGAGGAGAGGCTGGACTCTGCCCTTCTGAGCTGGGAATTTCTGGTTAAAGGCTTATAGTGCCTGCATATTTGAACTGTTTCTTACTGAAATTGGTACACCTTGTTTGCTGTAGCATAGATTAGATCCAGGCCAGCTGAATCTAGCTTTGTTTGCATGCTTGTTGTTTGTTTGCTTGTTATTTCCCTAAAACGTTAATTCCACCTAAAACGCGGCTTTTCAGCACTTCTGTGGATCCCTAGTGATATCTGCATTGCTTACTGTACTTATTTCCTTGTTTCACTTGAAAGAAAGTTACTGTTTGTCATTTTTGCATTTAAGTTACCTGTAACATGTTGCATTTAAGTTACCTGGCACTTTCTCACTAAAGCAATTATATAAGTCAGCACAAAAAAATTAAAAGCACTACACCCTCACAAACTCCCCTTTAGTACCTTGTTCCCCATTGGCCCTTTTTTCAATTATAAAGGAATTCCCAATACTATTCTAGCATGTCCAAAGGTCAGTTGTCAATCTCCTCTCCGGTCCAGCTGGTGAATCTGGGAATCTTGAGGCAATGTTACAACTGCCTCATGTACACAGACAACCCTCTCCTCCTCCCAACAAATTCCAACACATGTGAGAGATCCAACCATATAGCCAAACTGGAGGCTACACTCTCTCAACTCAGTACTGGCGTAACCAGTCAGGAGGAGAAGGAAACCACACTCACTACAATTCCAGTCTCACATAGACCTACCACGACAGCAAACCAAACACATAAACACAAAAAAACATACTCGGAGGTTCTAAACAAAAATCTGCCTAAGCAGCAGAGACCTCCAAAGCAGACACCCAAGCAACCGCTACCCCAAAACAAAACACGTGCAACACATAGCTCACAAAGCCAGTGTGCAGAACAGTCACAGCCCTTAAGGCTAAACAACACACCTGATACACTTGTAATAGGTGACTCTGTCGTCAGGCACACTGACGTCCCGCTCACCAGGCTGAACAAGGAGAAGGTCACGGTGAGCTGCCTATCGGGCGCTAGGATCCGCCACATAACACAAGCACTCAGGTCACTCCAAGGCAAGTACAAATATGACTCAGTCATTGTCCATGCTGGTGTGAATGTCCTGAGACGTACCTCCCTGGACTACATGAAAAGAGACATAGAGGAGCTCTCTGAGCATGTAGCCCAGGCCGGTATGACCCTGACCTTAAGTAGCATCTTATCCTCACCAAGAATGATGCCACAATATGAAGACAAGATGATCAATTTCAACAATTGGCTTAAGTATTGGTGTCATTCAAAGGGGATCCAATGCCTGTCAGCCTGGGATGACATGCTCGACGAGCCATGATGCTTCGCTAGGGACTGCTTGCACCTGTCACCCCTGGGCTTTTGGATATTGGCAAAGGCTCTTGTTACCCCCATAGTGCCTTTTTTAGGCAAGGCTCAAAAGACAAACCCACCTCCATAGGTATCACAAGGGATAAGAAACTAAGAGTAATGCTACTCAATGCCAGAAGTCTAAACCTCAAGATGCATGCACTCGAAACTCTCCTTAGCATGGAGAACATCGATATCTGTGCAGTAACAGAAACCTGGTTCAAGGCTTCCGAGAGCACCCCAGCACTACCAGGTTATACCTCATACCATGCTTTTCGGCCCCAAAACTTGGACTGAACCACAAAAGGAGGGGGAGTATCAATATTCGTCAAAGATACCCACACCTCCAGGTTGGTGGCACAGCATGAAGCATCAGAGACTATCCATGTGCAACTAACAGTGGGTAAAACTGCCTTACACTTTATAGCCTGCTACAGACCACCCTCCCAAACCCAGGAACCCCACTCGGCCTTCCTGAGAACACTGGAAAATATGAAGGTCTCTCCAAACACCATTATATTGGGCGACTTCAACTACCCAAACATAGACTGGGAGCATTATCTAGCTCCAACACCCTAGCCCAAAGGTTCCTAGAATTTATAAACTCAAATGCCATGGAACAACTTGTTACCACTCCCACAAGAGGGGAAAACATACTGGACCTGATCATCACCAACATGGGGACTCTATGCTCCAGACCAGAAGTGTATCCCTCACTGGTAAGATCAGACCATAAACTAATCTCACTGGATATTCACATCCCGACCCCACCCCCTTCCCAGAAAACTACAGTGAAAAACTTCTCTAAAGCAAATTTCAAACTCCTCAAAACCGAAGTGGAATCCTTCAAAGCCCTCGGGCCTGTGGAAAATATGGCCCAGACCGCAGAATCCTTTATAAACGCATTCTATGAACACCTTCAGGAATGCATGGATCATGCAATCCCAAATAAAACCAAGAACCAATCCTCCAAAGGCAGACGTCCTGTCTGGTGGACCCCAGCCATAAACAAACTATACAATAGAAGGAGGAAGCTACTACATGATAGAGCAAAATCCCAAAAAGGGAAGGCATCTCTGATCAGTATTAACAAAAAACTAAGGGCACTCATAAAATCATCTAAGGCCAGCTTCGAGATAAAAATTGCACAGGACACTAAGGATAATCACAAGGCTTTCTTTAGTTATGTTAGAAACCTGGGTGGGAATTCCCAGATATGCTCAGAATTAGTCCAAAATGACAAAAAATACACCGAACCCACAGACATTGCCAACATGCTGACAGGTTCAGCGCAAACTTCTCCCCCCCCTCCCCACCAAAAGGGCAAATATCTATCCCAGCAGAGTGCTGCACCCCTGACATCTCAGATGCTCAGGTAAGAGCCGCCCTCTCCAAAGCAAAAAACAAAGCATCAATGGGACCAGACGGTGTCCCGGGCTGCGTCCTACATGAACTCCAAGAAGAGCTAAACCCAAACATAAAACTACTGTTCAATCTCAGCCTTACTACAGGATATGTACCCAAAGAGTGGCGTACAGCAACAGTGGTCCCTCTCCACAAAGGTGGTGCCTCAATGGATCCTGGAAACTATCACCCCATAAGCCTGACTAGCTTGGTCTGCAAAGCTATGGAAAGGATCATCATGGACCTCATAAATAAAGATATTGGGGACCTAAGACACTGGATCCTACCCAGTTCGGCTTTGTTAAGGGCAGATCCTGCCTCTTAAACCTGGTCGATTTCTTTGAAACAGTCACCAAGGCCATTGACGAGGGGAAGGTGGTCCACACAGCCTACCTGGACCTCGCAAAAGCCCTTGACACAATACCTCACTCGGGCATTATGGATAAGCTCACCAGCTTAAATATAAACCCATATGTCACTAGATGGGTTGCAAACTGGCTAAAGGACAGAACCCACATGGTTAGAATTGCTGGAGCCATGTCAGACTCCAAACCAGTTACAAGTGGCGTCCCACAAGGCTCAGTCCTGGGACCTCTCTTGTTCGGTATATATTTCTTGGAGGTACAGGCCAACACGGAAGGACTGTGGCTGACCAAGTTCGCAGATGACTGCAAACTGGGCGCTATAACTGACTCTCCAGCTGACACAAGCATCCTCCAAAAGGGCCTCATAGAAACAGACAACTGGTGCCAGAGCCATGGCCTCAAGCTAAACGCCAAAAAGTGTATAGTCATCCCCTTTGACAAAAACAAAGTGCTCACAAATTACCACATAGGTGGTTATCCATTAAGTACAGAAGAAGTCATTAGGGACCTGGGGACCCAAGTTGATAGCAATCTCTCATTTCACAACCACGTGGCCAAAGTGGTTAGAAAAACATTTTATATAGCCCACCTAATCATGAAGGGATTCACATCTAGATCAGGGGAGGTCATCGTGCCTCTTTACTCATCCCTCATCAGGCCCATAATTGAGTACAATGCCCCTTTTGGGATGTACCTTACCAGACACCTGCAGCAACTGTAAAGACCCCAAAATGTACCTCACCAAGAGGATCAAAGGGCTCAAACAGATGCCATATGCTGCCCGGTTAAAGAAACTCCAGCTCTACTCAGTGGCATACCGCCTGCTCAGAGGCGATCTTGTGCCTGATGTATAAAGCCATGTCCAACCCGGAATTAATGGACATGCTGCACCTCAGAAAATCCAAATCCCATCGAGCTACACGCTCGAGAGACTTGAACCTCAGCACTGAAATAAACAGGACATGCTGGAGGGACAGATTCATAACCCAGAGGCTTCCTTCACTCTGGAATAAAATCCCAGTCCAGGTTAGGCAGAGTCCCTCATTGACTCTCTTCAAGAGGAATCTTGATGAGTGGATGGAAGATCGTAGGTTTACCCCGGGTATCACTTCTGTGTCACTGTTAGACAGAGGCACAGTATATTAACCTCAAAAAAGGGCATAGCAAAATTAATTTAAAATGTGTGGCGAAAGCCAAACACACTCTGACTAGGCTTATAAATGCCCTAGGGTAGATAGCCTAGTATGAACCTATGAACCTATGAAACTATGATCATGGCATCTACCACTAAACCTTTAGCCCAGAATTGTTCATTTTCAAGTGCAGATAAAATTTGTCTCATCTCTTGGGGATGGATTCACTGGTGTCTGGAGCCTTCCCCTCCCACTGAGAAATCAAATGAATGAGTTCATCAGTGGGCAGAGTCACCCAATAGGTTGACGGGCAAGTACTGAAACCCTGCAGGTAAACTAATTCCTCCAAGGAAGGGTTTTGGCACTTCCAGTCACCCCTCTGTTTCAAAATTTCTAGGATGTCTCCAAAGGAGACACCTTCAGGAGGTGACCTTGGAGACCTTCTCCTTTATCAAAATCAGTGTCTTTTGTGACCGATTCCTGTGGGGAATCTAAGTGCCTCCTCTTGCACTTCTTCAATCCCCGACCTCTACGATCCTCTAATAAATTACTAGTCCAGACTATCAAAACTAATAACTCCGTCGGTGACTCTCTCTTCAAAAACTCTGTAGGCAGATCCTGGAACTCTCTCCCAACCGAAATTACTTTGCTCAACTTCCTGAGTCAATTCAAGACTAGACTCTAACAACATCTGACACCAAACTGACTATGTCAATGTAGCAAACCTGACTAACTCTCCTTGACAATGAGACAAAAACAGTAATTTTAGCCTACCTGTGGCACTATCCTGACCTCTACTTTCTTTAACTCTAAACATGTTTAGGTATGTAACCAATGTAAATACTGCATCTGTAACTCACTGTATGAGTTAATAACAGTATTTTCAACTGACTTGTGTTAATTAATGATGACCTACTCTCGGGATTTTCTTTAACCCTGGAACTTCTATAATTTGCTTAGGTATGTAACCTCTGTAAATACTGTATCTTAAACTTAACTGCTTGCTTAGATATGTTAATTAGATATGTTAACTACTGTAACTACTGTATTTTTTAATCTAAATTGCTGACCTTGGAGCTTTTCTCCCCGGGCCTCCACTGAAAATGGAAATGTATCCAGTCGGACTATCCCAGCCAACAAATATAAAATAAATAAATAAATTCTTCTGAGGAACCTCCTCAGGGGGATAGTCTGGAAAGGTATCAGAAGATGACAGAATCTGTATCTCAGATTCCTGAGGTTTTGATACTCACTGCCCCAATGAAGAGACAGATTGAATAACTGGGCATGAGGAAGGTATCTGCTCCAAGGAGGAAGGGGTCAACTGTAAGAGACAAGGCCCTCTGGATTGCCTCAAAGGCTGGCTCCCCCAAAGAGGGAAGGGAGCCCGAACTGAAATAGCCTGCCTCAGAACTGTGGTCACTCCCCGCTCCAAAGAAACAGCTCCCAAGACAGAAGCTGGAGCCAAACTGAACTGTCCTGATGCACCAAGGTGCAGGGATGGCTCCACAAAAAATTGGAGTCGACTCCTGCCCTTCGGAGCCAACAGGACAGATATGGACCCGAGAGGCCCCCAACTCCAAAATAACTGAAAACTGAGGAAAATTACCAGTTCAGAAGACAGAGAGATCTCCAGAACCGATACAATCGGTGCCAGATGACTTGGAGCTGCAAACTCTGAAGCCTCGGAGGAAGTCAGAGTAGGAGTGGTTAAAGGGGTGAGTGTAAATTCATCTCATGAACTCAAAGAGACCAAAACCCGAGGGGGTCCTGTTAAATCTCTCACCCACAAAATTATATTCACCAGTCTCTCCACGTTGAATTCTGTAAGGCTTTTGATGGAATGGACTGACCTCAGAGAGGGTGATTTAGGTCTTTGAAGAAAGGCTTCAGATAACTCACCCACAAAGGGGTCGATGGATAGGGAGTAAGTAGTTCTGGGTAAAGTTTCCTGTCTTTCTAGATCCAAAATCTGCATCAATGTAGTCTGCATCAATAAAGAACCAAATTTTCTTGTGCTGAATCTTTTGGAGATAAGGATTTTGACATAGGAATGGTGGTCAGTGCCAGTGATTTACCCATTACCGAAGTCTTACAGCCAGAATCTATTGGTTCCAAGGAACTTTTAGGCATCGAGGATTTATGCTTATTAGATGTTGATGCTAACAGAGACATTGGTACTAACAAACTCTTCTTTTGCCATTCTCCAAAGAAGAAGATGAAGAAGGGGAAGAAATATACGTTTTACTTTTGTCTGCAGCAGATATGGCCTCTCCAAAGGTGGAAGGGATCAAACCATTCAAAATCAACTTGTTTGTCCTATCATCAAGCTCTCTATGGCTAAAACCATGGCAAAAACTGCAGTCCTGTACATATACAGAATCCAAACAATAGACATATAACAGGTGTAAATCAGAAAGGCAATTATGATTGTACTTCTGGCATTTTTTGAAGTCAGAAGGGGCCTTAGTTTTCTCAGCTATAATACAAAAAAGGCTAGAAAGCACACACACACCACCCTCATGTGAAAGGGAGATAGAAAAAAAACACTCAAACTAGAAAAACTAGAAACCAGATTTTTTTTCTTGTTTGTTTTTAAATGGGAAAGAGAAAGAAGAGAGAAGGAAAGAAACTATCAACAATGATAGATTAAGAGTACACCAAAGTGTACAGAAGAGAGCTATCAACAATGATAGGAGAGAATACACCAGAGTGTACGGAAAAGGGACAGCAGTCACTAGTTGAAGTGTAGAGGAACAGAAAAAAGGAATAACCACAGAAAATAGAAAGAAACTTGAAGAAAATGTGATGAAATTTGAAAAAATTGAAGAAAACTATCCAAGAAAAGCCAATTAAGCTCAAGATGTCTGGTAAACACTTCTATCCAGAAAAGAGACAAATGGGATCTGAGCAACTGGGAAAGAGGAATTATGGGTAGAGGTGAAGCTCCAGAGTTTTTTGGTCAGCGCGAGGTGTAGTAAAGGCCGAGTCAGTTTCGATATAGGAATCAAACCCATATGGTAAAGATAAAATGAAAACGGACATCATCAGATTAATGTAATAATGAATATTATCAAAAAGTGCAAAAAATTCAAGAAATCAGACAACTGCTGCTAAACAAGCCACACTGAAAACTGCACTGAGGAAGTAAAACAGGATAAATCTGGCAAGCTGATTTCATCAGTCCATTACCACTGCAACAAAATGAGCAATGCTGCCTAACTTTAGTGAACACTTAGCCATTTTTTCTGGCCGTGTTCAATAAAAAACAAATCAACAAGTTGCACTTGTTTAGTGTATGGTACTGCTAGTGAAATGGAGGGATCAAGGCTATTATTTTGCTGATAGCTCTGTCAACATTCCACCTCCAAAATGTGTAACACTACCTTTCATAATGTGAAACAAATGGGCAAAATGTGGAACACTTACAAACAGTTTACAAACAACTTTACTGGGAATCTCATTGGAAGGTTAAATGTGTTATTTTATACATATAAAACATTATTTTGCTAAATTAATATGATTCAGTATTATCTACCATATATATATCAGATAAAAATTATTAACAATGAATGTGTGACATATTAAAAATTATGAACATTCCTCATAATGAGGTACATTTAAAAGGTATGATTTCACCGGCTCTGAAATAAAGGTTGAGGCAAAAATGGAGCATGGTGGGGACTACACACACTGCATATCATCCACAAATTGCAAGCAGAGCACAAAAATGGACTGCTGAAAGACCACATTTGAAAAAATACAAACGGGTAGATTTTATGGATTGCCAAAAGTGTTAATTCAATCAGCAGGCAGGAACCAGATGTCATTCATTAAATGTTGGCAAAACTCATTTATGGCTTTATGGAATTACACAGCAACATCTACTTCCTCAAACAAAAGTTCAAGTTACAGAAGCAGAGACGTTTGCAATAATGCCATCCTGGCACCAAAGGCAAACCAGTCATGTGTATTCAGAACCGGCTGACAAAACAGACTGGATATAAATGAGGAACTGACAGAAAAACTCACTAACTTCAGTTTGTTCAACATAAATCAGTGAAAGAGGGCAGCCATTAGCTGAATTTGCTTGCATGAAAATTTACAAATACTACTGCTGGAAAACCCCTTTAGTAGTAGATGGCTGGGAGTATGGATTAAAACTCCTATGCAAGCTGATATTAAGGGCATTATTTTTTTCATACTAGAAACTTTTAATTAGACATCTAGTGACATGATACACATATGTCATTCTGGACTTCTTTTCCATCTTTACTGGCTTAGCTATATACTTTTTTAACCATGTACATTTATTCTGAAATATAAAAAATTTACACAATCTGTTCAAAATGCAGGTGCACTCAACCTCCCATTAGCAAATATTCAATAATCTTAACTAAAAATCTTTTCCTCAATACTTTAAATACGAAAAGCCACTAGAAAGTGAATGAAAGAATATGGAAAGATATTACAAAATGTCACCCCAATTCTGACAGGTTCCATTCCTTATTATAGTGCCTGTGTTATGATAGTCCTTACTTTCCATAGTACAACCTAAAGAATCATTTTCTAAACAAACTTGACACTCTTCATAACAGAAATAAATACTTCATGGTAACTTTTTACATTCTTAGAAGAGATGGGTAATAATTCTTACATGCAATATCAGTAAAATGTTTAACACCCACCCCATTTTTCAGTTGTGCCTGTGTGTAAAGAGTCCTATGTCAATACTTAACTTACATTACTCCTTTTACTTTTTACCATCTCTCTTCCAGGTACAGTTGCCATGGAAGCCATCTATTCACAAATTGTTGCCTCTGTCACTTCACTATCCCCCTTTTCTCTCTCTGCCTAAGTTGGTCAGTCAGTTCTTCCAGCTGTCTTTTTATAGGTTTCTTTCTCTTCTTCCATTTCTTTGTGGTAATTTTATTCGCCAGTAACATAATTATCCTTATGAGCTTTTCATTGCTCTTGTGTACCCCCAGGAAGAACATGGTTTCCATCACAATCATTTCCTCTCCCATTATTTTGCAATTTTTTTTTCAATACTCCATTTCTAAACTCCATTAACTCCTTATATCACCAGAATATATGTTTCTAATCTCCTGCTTCTCACTTATTACACCTCCAACATGTGTAATCCAGTGCTGGGAACATTTGAGCCAATCTTGCCAGAGTATAAATTTATTTGTGGAGACTCTTCCACACAAAAAAAAATTACATTTCCCAAAACAAATTGCCTTACTTGACAGCATACATATTTTTGCCCACTTCCCTTCCTGGAAATCAGTATTTACTGTCCTGTACAATTCAGTTTTGACACTCCTCGTGCAGCAACTTAAGAAGTGTCTTCAGTTCTATTATCCATTTCATAAGCCTTGGCCACCTTTCTGATTACATACTAATCCACTGAATTTGTTTTATTTCCCTTTGTCAGTGCCTGAAAATGCAAATATGCTCTTGCCAGCATTGTCTCTCTCTCTCTCCAAATTCTTCCCTACTCATTAATCCATCCTCAGATATCATCCATTTCTAATAGAGCAGGTTCATTTTCAATGATCTCCATCTATGCACAGGAGTATTTGCTAATCTATCTAGATGTCTGTCCCTATTAGCAATATATCCTGCCTACATTACTGCAAATCATCCTTCTGAAATGCTCTGCTGACCTCCCTACTAAAAGAACCTTGTAGTGGCTGAGAAATAGTTTCTGCTCATCTCCAGATCTCTTAGACCCATCCACTGATATTTTTCTGTTATTATTGCCTTCCATTTCACCTCATAAGTGCATGTCTAACACCTTGCCGTAAAAGACCACTGACATGCTTATATACATCAAAATATCAGGAACCTCAAGGCTCTCTACCCTTTGGTAGTGTCATCTGATCCTAGTTTACTCTTGTTTTTCCTTTCCCCATATATTCTTTCATTGAATCTTCTACCTTTCCAATAATCATGTCTGGAAGAGTCCAGAAAGAGTGCACTAAATATAACATGTGCAGTAGTAAATTACAATAAAAGAGTTGTACTTTTTGGTCTGACTCCAAATGTAAGTGTTTCCATTATTGTGATTTCTTTGTATCGTTATTAGAGCTGCCTCATATGAAAGTTGCATAGACAACTCTTATCTCATCACTACCTGAATACCCTGGTACTTCAATGAGTTCTCCTCCCATATCTGAGGGAATTACCCATCTAATATATTCATGCCAATCAGGCTCCCTATTGAAATGTCAGCATTTGTAATACCAAGTGTCAACAGAATGAAAAATGATCAAAAATCCAGGAGAGAAGCAAATCTCGAACATTGCTTTTCTGCTTTAAACTTCTTTCTTGAAGGGTGGCAAGCCTTCCTGCACCCCAAAACCTCCAAACTTATATATACCAACTCTGAGATCACCATACCTTGGAGAAAATGGAATATTTTGGGAAACTGCAATCTCTGACTTGATATATATAAGTCAATTTTTTCAGCCATTCAGTCTCCTTGTTTCAGGACTTGCTCTAGAAGGTCTAACATTTCAAATGTTTACTTGTCAATCATGTTTACCCCTGCTGCTTTCATCTTGTCTGTGTTAATCTTATATCCTGCGATATTTCCAAATTAACATAACTCTTGAAGAATTTTGAATTTATTTTCTTTGAGGTTGGATAAGGTCAGTATAATCATCCACAAAAAAGGGCCACTTTTAAGTCTAGTCTGCCCCACTTGTACCCACTTATCTTGACTTGCCATTGTAGTATCACTAAAGTTCTAAATATTAAGCAAAAAGCAAAGGGAAGACTATGCATCGCTGGTTCGTTCTGCTTGTTAGCTTAAATTTTTCAAATAACTCCTCCATTGTCTTCACCCTTGCCTCAAGCAGAAGTACATATCCCAAACTAACTTTATAAATGTGTCTGGGAATTCTCACCCCTTCCATCACTACAGATAAATATCACCATTTTACCCTATCAAAGGATTTTCCTGCTTCTAGGGATACCATGACCAATTTGCTTTCCCTTCTTTTCTCTGTCGCATTCTGTATTTTCATCAGGGTCTTTATAATCCGGTCAAAGGTTCTGAACCATGCCATGAATCCTGTTTGATCTCCCTCTATCAAACACATTATTATTATTATTATCATTAGCTATTATAAAATAAATACTTTGTAATCATGGCTTAACAATGTGATTGGATGGTAAAAGCTGGTAAGCGTCGAATCTCTTTACTCCTTGAGTATTAACACTATTATACCAATTTTTCAAATTATGGAATTTGTCTATTTTAAACACCCTATTAAATAATTCTAAACAGATCTTTCAATGTCTGTCTTTCCCCTTCCTCCATATTTTTATCAATTCCCCATCAAACTCTGGCATCTTTCTCCTCTTACCTGGCCATCACCTCTCAAATCACCTCTTCTGTAATTTTGGGTCTATGTTCGGCTACCAAAAACATAAACCATCAAATGGCTAAATATTGTATGGAAAACATCATTATTGAACATAACCAAACATCAGTAACAGTGAAAAAAAAATTCATTGAATGGCTATAGTTGGCCAACAACCAGGAAGTAACGCAATGCATGAGGTAGATAAAGAACAACTTTTACGTTTGCTCTATTTCCCACTGCAGTGCAATCTTGTAGTTTTGTGTGTGTAGATATATATATATATATATATATATATATGTATGTGTGTGTGTGTAGTTAGGGTGGGGGGGGCAAAGTTCCCCACCTTGATTGCTCATGTTCGCAATGTTGGCCAGCTATGGCCATTTGATTAATTTTTTTTCACTGTTACCGATGTTCGGCAATGTTTAATAGTGATGTTTTCCATATGATATTTAGCTGTTCAAGGGTTTATGTTTTCTATAGCAGAACATTGACCTGTAATTCCTACCTCAGCTTTTTCACTATATCCCTGCTCAAGTGGGGTAGTTGCATCTGTTCCAAGTGTTTATTAATTATCCTACTTTTCTGCCCCATGGGGGTTTCCCTAGAAATAATTATTCCCAAAATTGAGCCAAGATCTCTATCATTGAGTGTTTGCCCTTCTCCATCTCAAAAACTGCTCTTTGAATCACTTTTTTTCACAATCTGGCTGCCAAAGCTTGTACTGTCTTAGAGTACCATTACAATTTATTTCTTTAATTGCAATTTGGTGAACTAATATTTATTCTCCAGCTGTTGCAACTGCTGCTGTATTTCTTTCAAATGTAGCTTTTCATATGCTCCTAGATTTCCCATCTTTGTCTGCAGTGCAATAATCATTTGCAACATAGCCCCTCTATCTCAAATATACTCGTCTTTTCCTTTTCCTATATTGTTAAACCAGAGTTTGCATTGCTTCTTTGAGCTGCTCTCATTTATTTGGGGTGACTTCATCCAATCTGTCTAACCTGTCTACCAAGATGCTCTTTCAGTCAATGATCAAACTTCTGATTTTCCATCCATAACATCAGAAATGCACATTGTCTTTATATCCTCCCCCATTCCCTAGTTCAATCTTTGCAAAGGCATATGTGTTATACAAGAGTATAAATAGGTCCTGCCATCACTCCTTGTGTAAGCCCCCCATGTTCTTTGGTTATGTAAATTTTATCAATTCAAGACTGGTTCTTCCATTTAGAACTATAGCTTGCATATCCCCCAGCACTACTGTGATATTATCATCTGAAATATCCAGTAATACCAGAGTTTTTTTTTTCAGTAGAGTCTTAACTATCCTGTTCTTGTGTGCTTGAGAGGCCTCCACCTCTTTTTTGTTTGTCCATCATGGAATATAATGTTCTATTTGCTTGCAATGATCAGTATACCTTCAGAAAATTGTAGTTTACTAAGTAATTAGTGTCCTTATTGTGTGTAATGTAAACCTAGGGGGAATATAGAGTGTTGTGCACTTGCCTTTACAACCTGCTACACTTTCTAACTCATCTTCTAATATTCCCTCAGTAGTTAGGGGCAACAGACATTTTGCCAAAATTACCACTTCTCTTTTCTTTGGTCCTTTGTTGACTTGGCCTCTAAAATCTCTTTGAGACAATTTACTCTGCCTCTTCCATGTGGGTTTCTTGCAGCGTTATTAAATAACCTCTCTCTTTTTTTAATTATGTCTAATATTCTGTCCCTCTTTACCATACTGGTCAGGGCATGTACATTCCTCTAAGCATATCAATAAAATGTTTATCTCCTTCTCTTCTTGACTCACAGATATCTTTCCATCTAGCACTAACTTAAATTATTTTCTGAAGGATCCATATCCCTCCCCTAACAACAATAATGTTAAATACTCTATCATCTTCTGTTCTTCATGACTCTCTGCTATTGTTTTCATAATCTCACCAATATCACATATTTCCTTCTCCATTCACTCTTGTATCCCATTACCCACAGACACAGAGTGATCCCTAAATCATTCTCTTAAACTATTCTGTGAATTCAAAACTATATACAACTTTTTCCAATTCCAAGGTGCTGGCAATATCTCCATGTAGTACATGAATCTGCCTCTTCTCTCACCATGTTGAAGTGGGTGCTACTCTGTGCTATTAGACAGACATTATCATTCCTGTCTCCCATCCTGCAGACTCTAATTAACTTTCAACATCCTGACTGTTGGTCGTATTTAACCACAACTTCCCCTGTTTGTCTACCACTTCATTTATGCTAACCTTCTCTTTAGGAGCCCTGCCATAGTATCCTTTGTTCATTTATTTCCATTTTTTCCAGGTCCACTCTAACACGAACAAATAGTCATATAAGAACCATATCCTTTCCAATGTCCCTTATAATAGTGCCTTAATACCGCCTAAATCCACAAATAAAGTACCCCCTATCATTAGTTACATCTCTTTCTCCATAAAGTTGTTGTTTGTTTTTCTTTCAGCTTTTCCTGGTTAGGGGTTGCCACAGCGGAACTCCAGTCCGCTAATGATTGGCAGTCGATTTTTATAGTGCCGAGTTGCCAGCCCAACCTTCAACAAAGACACACCCATTCACGCATGTCTTTCGAACACCACTCAACCGCGGGGAGGACATGCATACTCCACACAGAAGGTGGTCCAGCCGAGAACCGAACAGGAGAACATTTGCTGTGAGGCGACAACGCTACTGCTGCATTACTGCGGCCAATAAACATTTACATACCATTCACAATTTCCTCTTGACATCATTTACCCAACATACTATGTCCTTCCCCTGTCCTCAGCTGTCCTATCATATCTATTTAGTTTAACTTTGTTTTTGCTCCTGCCTAAAGCATATTCATTACAATACTATTTCCCCAATTTTTTGTTTAAATCCTAAAATGGCAGGTTGTCATATTAGACAAGCAGAAGTAACACAGTATTAAAAAATATTAATAATTTGCTATGTCTTCAAAGAATGAAAAATACATTAAATAATCAATAGTAATTTTCTACAGCAATAACAATAATAAAAGAATCACTATAATGTTCTGAGGACCACATACTTTTGAATACATATCATAAAGTCACTCTTGTCACCCAGGCTATATACCTGCATCATTTACTTTGTGAAGGCAAAACATCTTACCTGAGTAAGTTTTCCCCACTATTATGCAGTAATGTTCTCCTACATCTTTCTGGTAGCATGGTTTGGACCACTTCTACACTGTCCATTAATACCTTATATTTTTGGTGTGATGGAATAAGTCCCTCACTACTTACTCTGTTTGTCTTTGAGACCTCCTGTTCATGATCATCTTTCTTTTCCTGCATGAAACCACTGCACTGTCAACTTCTCAAAAAAATTTCACTCTTTCCTTTACATCTTCCCATGATATAAAGAACTTACCCCCTTCCAAGATGAAAATGCATCATCACTGGGTACAATACTTTAAATTTTGATCCATTTATTTTTATCATTTCTGCACTGGGGTAAATTATACCCTCTTTCTTTTGCCCATTGAAAAATAGTCCTGGTCTATGAAGACTTGTGAATTATGATACACTGGACTGATACTTAGTTTCCAGAGCTCAGTAAGTACCTTCTCCTTCAATAAAATATGAAGAAATTGCACTAGTACTGGACACAGACACAGTCCTCTAGTAATTGATGTTACTTGGAACCAAGCAGTTCTATACACTCTTTCAATTATTATATCATACTTCATTATAGATATATATATATATATATATATATATATATATATATATTTTTTTTTTTTTTTTTTTTTTTATTTCATTATTATTATATCATAGTTTGGAATATACACCCATATCGATAACTGCTATTTTATATATCCCCTCCAGTCTGCACCTTCCAGTTTATCTGGCACTATACTTATTAATACTAGCATTTTTCCTTCTTACTCTGGCCTCTTGATCTATACGTGCCACTTCAAGCAAATCCATCCTGGGATAGGTAGCTGCTGTCCTGGCCTTCAGTTCTTCACTTTTCTTCAATAAATTTTATACAACATCTGCGTGTTCATTAACTGCTTCTACTACCTCATTAAGTGCTTTATAATTATCTTTTATGTGCTCTTCTTGGTTCATAATCATTTTTTAATCTCCAAAACCACATATTTTATAGTCAACTCCTGCTGCCTTTATTGATCTCCTTCACTTAGTTCTGGAACACTGTCCATCTCCTATTGTGCTTCTTGCACTGAACAAAAGTAATTTACTTTCCTACTTTTAACTTTTTCCCCTTCATTCAACTTATTGTTTGAATACAACTGTTCATTTTTTAAGCTTTTTACTGGTGGCAGCAGAGTGATCAGGACACAAACTATTCGACTGATACAGTTTTAGCTAACAATACAAAAACAAACTCCCAACTACCCTCTTCACAAGTTGCCTAACACAGATGCCACCATGGGCTTTAGCAGGACATTACCTTTGAGGACCTTATGGCTGCAATCCACAGATCTCCACTTACGATGAGATTCCTGTCGCCAAAATCATCCATGTTTGTGATATCTGTTGAAAACAGGTTGCAGTCCAAACCAACATGGAACTGAACATTAAGTGAATACAATATGTTAAATACAACATTATGGCTGGTTACACCTTACCAAGAAAAAGGAGTAAATTTATTTGATTGTCTGTGCACACAGAAGGCAAATAACACCTGAATAAACAATAACAAAATAATAGAGCAAATAACAATGTCACTTGTCTGAAAGCCTAGTGTACAGAAAATAGTACAGTTTTCTTTAATGGGCTAAGACAGCAGAGTTGTGTAAAATTTTACCACATCAGTAGATGTCCTTCTCTTCACTGCTGCAGTATTCTTCACTATAGGGGTCTCCTGTCAAGGATAGCCCAATGGCCAGTCTGTATACCAAAGCCCTTAGATCTTGTATGCTCTGTATGCCAGACATATGCTCCCCATTTAGGATGCATAGCATAAAGGTGATGTACAAACACAGTTACCAAGAATGAACTACCCCAGTACAGAACAGGGTCCATATGACAAAGGAGTCACTGCACTAACCCCTGTGTGTTGCCCTCCTTGGCAAAGTCAGACCATAACAATTGGATCTGATATCCCTACAGGAGCAAAAAAACCGAAAAATTTCTCCAAAGCAAGCTACAGCCTACTAGGTGATGGTATAAAAAGTTTCAAACACCCCCCCCCCCCTGCTAACACAGCCAACAATGACTCCTATGAAGAGTACGCAAATGCCCTGTATAACCACCTAAACAACTGTATAAACTCAGCTGTACCTGACTAAATCAAAACCAGGTCCTCCCAAAAAAAAAAAAAAAAAAAAAAAAAAAAAACAGGCCATCGTGATGGACCTCAAGTATAAACAGGTTATATAACAAAAGGAAGAAATTGATGTCTATGAACAAGAGGGACCTTATTCAGCAGAAGAAGAATACCCACCACAGCTTTAACAAGCAAATCAGATATCCTGTAAAGTCCTGTAAAGCTAGTTACAAAGCTAAATTAATATTTCTAGCTAAGGGTAATCAAAAGGCCTTCTTTGTCCATGACTAAAATCTAAAACGGAATGCCTAACTATGCGTCAAAGTTACAGTGGACGTTACCTCTCATACTGAACCTGAGGAAATTGCCAACCTGCTAACTGACAGATTTGGCACAAACTTCACTCCTGTCCCTACCAGCCATACCCCAAAGCATACCTGACACCAGTCCTCTACTTAATATCTCCAAAGAGCGGGTCATATCCACACTCTCCAAGGCCAAAAACAAGGCCTCTATGGGACCAGATATCCCAGGCTGCTTGCTAAACAATCTAAAACAAGACCTAGTAGAACCACTTGGCACTATTTTTACCCTCAGCTTAAGCACTGGCTTTGTTCTAGCAGAGTGGAGAACAGCAACAGTAATCCCCTTGCACAAAGAGGGTCCATCAACTGACTCTGTGAACTACAAACCCATAATCCTAACCAGCCTTATCTACAAGGGCATGGAAAGAATCATCATATACCTTATCAACAAAGACATAGGCAACCTTCAAACTCTTGACCCAATCCAGTTTGGTTTCATTAAGGGTAGATTGTGCCTATTGAACCTGGTGGACTTCTTTGAGAATGTCACCAAAGCCCTGGATGAAGGCAAAACAGTACATACCATCTATCTTGACTTAGCCACGGCTTTTGACACAATCCCTCACTCAGGTATCATTGAAAAACTCTGCCAGCTAGAGATTAATCCATACACCACTAGATGGGTAGCCAACTGGCTCACCGACAGAATGCATACTGTCAAAGTTGGGGTTCCAACTCTACCAGTAGACCAGTTGCCAGTGGTGTACCACAAGGATCTGTGCTGGGTCTTCTACTGTTTGGAATCTACTTCTTGGAAGTCCAGGTGAAAGTAGATGGCCTGTGGCTTACCAGATTCACTGATGATTGCAAACTGGGCACAATCATTGAGTCCAGAAACAATATTAACATATTACAAAAGGGGCTAACACAGACAAAAGACTGGTGCCAAAGCCATAGATTAAAACTAAATGCAAAAAAGTGCATTATTACCCACTTTGGCAAAGAGGAAATTCCTGCAAATTACAATATTGGCAGCACTCCACTAAGCTCAAACCCAGGGGTACAAGATATGGGAACACAGGTTGATAGCAATCTAAACTTCAATCACCATGTGTCCACAGTGGTAAGGAAAGCCTTGTACACAGTGCATCTCATAAGTAAGGATATTGCATCCAAGACTTAAGGATGTTATAACTCCTCTGTACTTTATGCTCATCAGACCACTAATAGAGTACAATTCTCCCTTTTGCATGTACATCACTAGACACCTGTAGCAGCTGGACAAACCACAGTGGTCTCTCACCAAGAAAAATCAGGGCCTTCAAAACATGATTTTCATGGAAAGACTGAAAGCTCTGTCACTGTACACTGCATCCTACAGGCTGCTGAGAGGTGAATTGTGCATGACCTACAGAGCATTCTCTGACTCTGCTGCACATTTGCAAATCAAATGGGACAAGAGTCACTCGCTCCAGGGATCTTAACACAGCCTGTGAGATTAACAGAATATGCTGGACAGACAGATATATCTCCCAGAGATTGATGCTGCTCTGGAATAAACTTCCAATTTATGTGAAGCAGAGCTCTTCAATGAACCTATTCAAGCACAACCTAGACAATTGGATAGATCACCCCAGGGATCGCACCTATGTCCCTCATGGACAAGGGCAGTCAGTGCTGATCATAGACTCATTCTGCTAATAATGACCATCTTCTTCTTCTTTCAGCTTTTCCCGGTTAGGGGTCACCACAGTGGATCACCTGTCTGCTCATGATTGGTAGTGGAGTTTTACGGTGTCGAGTTGCCAGCCCGGCGTCCAACCTTCCACAGAAGACACACACACACACACACACACACACACACACACACACACACACACACACACACACACACACACACACACACACTCACACCTAGGTCCACTTTAGAGTGTCCAATCTACCTACAGCATGTTTTTGGGATGTGGGAGGAAACCAGAGCACCCGGGGGAAACCCACGCGACCACAGGGAGGACATGCAGATTCCACACAGAAGGCACCCCAGCTGAGGATCGAACCAGAGAACCTCTTCTGTGAAGTGGCAACGCTAACTGCTGCACCACCGTAGCCGCCCTCTAATAATGATCATCTAACCAAGGTCAATTAGGGAACACAGATATAGCATGGATAGGCTTGTAAAGACCCTAGGGCTATTAGCCTAGTAAACTCCTATGAACCTATGAACCCATAAGCACATCCAGAGGGAGAAAATGTAGATGGAAAAGAAAGATCCTCCACCAGGAGGGAAACCAAAACAAAGCCCCAAAGAAAAAAGGGAGATGGAGGGAGGGAGCAAATGCTGCAACAGCGAAGAGAAGAACATCTACTGTTATGGTAAGATTTTCCATAACTTTACTATGTCCTTCTATATCACTGTTGCAGTATTCTTCACCATAGGGAGAATGCAAAAGCTCAAGAAAAGGATTGGGAGGTGGAAGGCTGGGAAGAACCCTTAATAAACCCATGCAGAATGGCTCTAGCAAAACCCTCTCTAGCCCTAGAAACCATATCCAGTTTATAATTCTTAGTAAAGGTATGCAATGAAGACCAAGTAGCAGCTTCAAGAATGGAACTGGTGTCCAACTCCTTGAAGAAAGCACCAGACAAGGCAACAGCCCTAGCAGAGTGAGCCCTAGCAGAAGTAGACAGACATTTTCCATGAAAAGAATAGCAAAAAGAAATGGCCTTAGCTATCCAGGAGGAGACAGTTTGCTTAAAAAACAGCCAAACCCAGTGTTCTGGGATGAAAAGAAACAAAAAGCTGGTCAGACTTATGAATTCTCTTAGTTTTATCCAAATAATACCTGCGCTGTCTGTGCAGACCCAAAGTATGTAGGACCCTCCCACTAACAGACTGAAGAAAGGGAAAAAGAAAGGGAGTTGTACTGTCAATTCAAAGAAAGGATTAATATGAAGGGACACACTGTCCCTGTGATAAACAAAAAAGAAGGGATGACCATAAGGGCCTGAAGCTCAGAAACCCTCCAAGTAGAAGTAAGAGCAATAAGACAGTCTTCCAGGTATTATGTTGTAGAGAAGCTGAGTCTGCAGGTTCAAAAGGAGCCTGGGTCAAATTTTCTAAAACAAAATTAAGGTTGCAAAGAGATGGAATTGGCTTCCTTGGCAGCCTAAGAATGCTGGACACATTTAAGAAACTGTTTGTCCTTAAAACAAGAAGCCAAAGAAGGATTCAAGGACAGAGAGGAAGAAAGAGCTGACAAATGTCCCTTTACAGAAGAACAGGCCAATCCAGAATGGAATAACTCACACAAACAGGAGATAACCAAAGGGACCCCCACTGAAAAAGGATCCTGGTTATGTGCAAAGCACCAGACACAGAATATCTTCCATTTGGACATATAAGACTTTCTGCTTGCTGTTTTTTTTTGCCTCCTGCAAAACTCTAAGCATGTCCTCAGGAAAGAAGTGCCTAAAAGGAATCTAAATCCTATCACCCATAGTGTCAGCTAAAGAGTGGACAAGTGAGGATGAATGAGAGATGCCTTGTCCTGTGTGAGAAGGCCCAACCAGTGAGGTAACTTGTGGTGATTACCCCTGACCAGATATATTAAGAGGGAGAACAAGTGCTGTCTTTGCCAAAGCAAAGCAATATTTTGGGGTATTCCAGCTGAATCTTCTGCAGGACTCCTGGAAGTAGAGGAAGGGGAGGGAAAGTATAGAGAAACATCTTCTTCCAAGGAAAAGAAAGGATGTCCATCTTTCACACCAGATGGCATGGCACTCTAGAATAGAAATGAGGGAGCTGCCTGTTCAGAAGGGAGCCAAAAAGACCTACCTGAGGGAATACCCCACAGATGGACTATGTCCAGAAACATGTCTGTGAAGCATCCATTTCTGAGCCTGTGTTTTGGACCTGCTCAAAGTGTCTGCTACTAGATTATGCTTTGAAGGAATATACAATGCCTGAAGAGTTAACTGATAACTGAGAGCCAGATCCCAGGCCTGATGAGCCAGCGTACAGAGAAGGTAAGACTTTGTGGCCCCTGCTTGTTGACATACCACGTCACTGTGGTTTTGTCTGTGTAAACATTCAGAGGGCCTGAATACGGCAGGGGGTGAAAAGACCGAAGGCCCAAAATCAAGCCTCTCTTCTCTTTGATGTTGATATGGTCTGACGTCTAAAGGGGAGGCAAAGACCTTGACCTTTCAGATGACCACAGGAATCCCCCAACCCCATGTCTGAAGCAATCATGAACAGTTCTTGAGAAGGAATCTGAGGTTGAAAAGACAGGCCTGGTGAAGGAAAGTTGCTGAAACAACCACTTGAATTCCTGCTTCAGACTAGGAAGGAAAGGCATTCTGCAATCCTGAGGGTGTCATACCAACAAAGCCATACATAAAAGTGGGACAAAGGCTCCAAAATAAGGATAAATTTTAAACATTGCTTTTACAAATTTAGAAAGTTTATAGAATAACAGGTTTTGCATTAGCATGAATTTTCTGAAGGATATGAAATCTGAAAATCAAATGTCTGTCATTTTCCAACTTCAGTTTTTAATGATTTACCACTAATTTGCCCCAAACCACAATTTTATGGAAAAACGACCAAAAATATGAGGCCAAAAATTGGACAGTCTGTGAAAATCTGTACAGTTAAGAGGTATGGTCAGGGTATTAATGCTGAAGCCAAACTGACTTGAGGTATCATTGAAGCTTCTGCATGTACAGTCTGGCAAGAGTGAGCATTGGAATAGAAAAGGCCATGAATCACAGGGCTCAAAGAAAGTCTCTGGGTGGAAAAGCAAGTAGAGGAAAAAGAGAATGAAAGAAAGCTGTCAATGACAGAACTTTTGGAGGTGGAAGAGAGGCCAACACTGGCACTGTCTGAATCCTGAAACCCAGGTACACATGATCTTGAGAGGGATTTAAGACAGACTTTTGGAAGTTGATAGTGAACTCCACACTCTAAAAGGAGACATATTGTGAACTCCAAATCCTGTAACAGGCAACTGATAGAAGAGGCCTGAAGCAACATATTGTCTTGATAAGTAAAAATCTGAATGTCTTGAAGCCTGCAAAAGGCAATCACAGGATCTATGAATTTTGTGAATACCCTTGAGGCAGTAGAGAGGCCAAAGGCAAAGCAGAGAACTGAAAATGAGAAAAAGAAATAGAGTAATGTAAAAATGTCCTGAAGAGGGTGAATAGGAACATGAAGGTAAGCATCCTTCAGATCCAAGGACACCAGAAAAACCTGGGCTATTAAAAGAGGAAACAGGGTTTGAAGATTAAGCATTTGAAAGGACAGAACCTTGAGAAAGGTGATGAGCAAGGAGAGATCCAGAATAGGTCTTCAAGTGCCCTTCTTTTAAGGAACCAGGAACTTCCTAGGGTAAAATCCCTTTCCTACTTGGGAAGAAGAAACAGGTTAAATAGTTCCCTGGTCCTCTGAGAAATGAGGAAGTTGTTTCATAGGAGGTTGGGGAACCCCTGAAAAAAGAGGGAGGGACTTCCACACCATGAAGTAACCCTGATGGATGACAGACAAAACCCAAGAATGACAGGTGATGAGATGGCAGTTTGGAAGATAGAAGGATAGCTGACGAGACAAGGTAACTTAGCCAAGGGGTAGTGGGGGTGAGCTGTCAAAGAGAAGCAGGCTTGTCAGATAAAGAAGTTTTCTGGGCCTCAGAAACCTAAGAAGACTTAGCAGGAGGAGCTCACCTACTACTCTTCCTGCCTTTAGTAGCTTGATGAGGCTGCCTGCGAACAAAAGCAGGCTTAGCAGAATAATTCCTCTGGAACGTACAGATAGGAGACAAACATATGTTTAATTCCTACAAAGCCTTACTTTTTTCTTGAAGAGACAAACATAGCAGTCCCAAATACATTTTTATTATCCAAAGGAGCATCCAGCAACTTGGCCTTAATGTCTTCAAGTAATGACAGCAAACGAAGCTAAGAATAATGTCTCATGACAAACCCAAAGGCAGCAACTCTAGAAGAGGCAGCAGTAGTATCATAGCTGCCATTGACAAAGTGATGAGCCACCTGAGAGACTGAGCCTAAAATAGAAAGAGAAGAAAATTTTGCCTCAGAATCAAGGAAGTTTGGAAAGAACCTGACAAGCCTGGGCAATCAAGGCCAGAGCATATCTAGTTATGTGAGTCTGGTAACTGATGGCCTGAAAGGCCAAAGTAGAAGCAGTATAAACCTTCTTACCAATTCTCGCCATTGTCTTACTATCCTTATCTGAAGGCAGAAGCTTAGAAGAGGGCAAAAGTTTCGAAGGCTTGTCGGAGGAGACTGACACCACAGCAGGGTCAGCAGAAGGACACTTAAATAAGAATTGACAATCCTCAGAAACCTTATAGAACTTGTAAGGTTTCTTTGTAGTAGGAGGCTGATAATCAGGAGACTTAGAAGTACCTATAAAGGTGTCTAACAAAGGAGATATCACAGGATGTACTGCAGAAGGCTTAGCTGTGACCACTGGAAGCAGCTCATAATGAGAAGAATTCCACTTAAAGGATTCCATCATTCTAGCTATAATGTCTCCAAAAGACAATTAATCAAAAGGAGACTCAGGACTCACAGACTTTTCTTCATTAGAACCATAAGCCAAAGGCAAAGGCATCTGGGAAGAGTAGGATAGGGACCCATCATCAGACTCTGAGTCCTCATCTGAGGAATCGGGTTCCCTATCCCGTTTGGAAGGAGTAGAGGTCCAAGTGGGAGAAGGCACAGAAACCCTTGGGGAGGCTTCAGGGCCATTAAGGTATTAAATAGGCCCTGAGTAAACTTCTGCCATTCTCTTTGAGGATCCTTACAGGGTGCAGAAATACACTTAGTCTTCTGCTTTTTCTTGTTAAGAACATCATCCCTAACAAATAGTTGGAGTTCTGACCCTTAATGAGATTCAATACTACCCAGAACCTCTTTCCTGACCAGAATCTGCACAATCCCTCTACGGCCTTCTGGGATGATCAACCTTGGTTTCACCTCAACATTCGGAGCAGATGCCTGCAAAGAATCAGAGGACATGTAAAAGGAAGGATCCATGTCAGCTGGCAACTGGGTGATGGCAGAGGAATCCAACGTAGACACCAGAAAGCCTACAGAGCTATCACCTGCTTCTAGAGAAACATTTGGTGGAGGTTGGACAGCCAAAGAATTTGGCCAAGATTTCTTGTCCTTCTTCTTGTTTAACAGTACCTCGAATTTAGAGGATTTCACCATGCAACCTTGGGCTAACAGTTTAAGTAATTGGTTCTCGAGACAGATGGCCAGGGAAGACAACCAACCTCTATGAGACTTAAGCATAAATGCTTTAAGAATGCTACAGGATGTATTTTCATGGGAAGCACCCAGACAAAAAAGACAGTGCTTGTGACGATCCTTATGGGGAATCTGCCTCCCACACTGACATTTTCCAGTCTTGTATGACATGAACTCTAGGAAATCAAAAAAGAACAAGGCCAAAAAAAAAAAAAAAAACAATGGGGCACTTATTTGACGGTTAGGTATCCAGCACAACAAAGGGGCATTCAGACCGAACAGCACTGTTGGCTTTCAGACTGACAGCAAAGAAGTTCTGGTTAACTGTGTCCATATGTCATCTTAATGCCTTACATCCTGAATGGGGAGCATGCATATGCTGTACAGTGCATACAAAATCTAAAGGCTTTGGTATACTGGCCAGATGTTGGGCTATCCTTGGCAGGAGATCCCTATGGTGAAGAATACTGCAACAGTGATATAGAAGGACATACACTGTTACAGATTCCTGAAACTATAACAATGTGATCACAGCAAGCCTTGTTAAGCAGGTTATTGCATAAACTGATATGTCAGCAGTCAGCATTTCAACCCAAATGCCTTGGTATAAAACTAATATTTTTTGGCCAATTGATTTAATACATTTTAAACATAAGAAGGGTCCTCGAGTTATGGGAATTGGTGCAGGTCTACTTAACAGTGTAGACATAGAAATGCTATGT
Organism: Protopterus annectens; assembly: GCF_019279795.1. Classification (NCBI taxonomy): domain Eukaryota; kingdom Metazoa; phylum Chordata; order Ceratodontiformes; family Protopteridae; genus Protopterus; species Protopterus annectens. The sequence continues at coordinate 1,268,899,121 of NC_056739.1, read as the reverse complement.
TAATAAACAAACTCTAGTAGATAGTGATGTACAGCTACCATCAAAAGCACTTGCAAAGCATAAGCCTGAATTAAACAAAGTCATAGATATCAATGCTGTGCAACTCATTCAATTGAAGTTATAAAGTCATTCGCAATTTATGCTGAAAGATGTGACAAAGAAAACAGAATAATGGTTTATTCAAAATTGTGTATTATAAATGAATTGGCTGTAAATCAAGAATATCTATAGTTTGTTCAACAGCAGGGGTTACAAGAGCAACCCAAAAGAAAAAAATATGCATGTCATATTTATTTATTTATTTATATTTATTGACATCTGATTACCAGGGAAGTTGAATTAGGTGGATGCCCACTTTCAGCAGTGGCCTTGGGAGAAAAGCACCAAAGTATTACATTTTAAGAACAATAATTTAACAATCTTCAAAAATAATACAATAATGCAATATTGACTACAATGAGAATGTTTTTATTTTAAAGCTTAGCTAAGTTTGATTACTTGTTAGCCCAACAAGCTACCATTATTGCATATCTTTCTGTAATACTGCCTTCACAGTTTGGTAAACTGGCTGATATCATTTATTCGTGCACCACTAATAGGTACCAAGAATTACACTATGTCATTGGGAGCATGATGAATTGCCCCAAGGTTGTTTCCATGCACTGATGGTGAGACAAGCCTATACATGTCTTCGTAAGGGCATAAGTGAATGTATATGATTTACAAGTATCTCAAATGGCACAGGTATATCTCACAGAGGATACAGTTGCTCTGAAACAGACTTCCAAAACCCATGAAACAAAGTTCTTCCCTGTCCGTATTCAAGTGCAGCAACTTAGATCTATAGATGGGAAACAGAAAATTTACACTAGGACTGCCTCTAGTACTAATAATTGACAATGGCAGCTACTGAATTCTTTATCCCACTCATGGGTCCCCTCAAACTATCTGATGTGATCCCAATTATTCTCATCAAGGGCAATATATAATTCTGAACCATGGGATAGTTAAGGTCAATCTCTAACCAAATGGGATAAGTTATTTAGAGCACAAAAAGGGAAATTGTCTAGGCGTAAAATAAGAAGTTATGTACCTACCATAACGTTCCATGTTAGTTGTCTTCTTCTCGCCTTCTTTCTTGCTGGATGGGCCAATACTAAAGCTCGAGAGCTAATTCCACCGGCTCGAGGCTCCCCTATATCCCACAATGCTAGGCGGTAACTACTCAGATCTCGTTTGATAGCTATACCAAGCAACCCTAGTCTCCATAGAATGGAGTAGGGAAACCCACCTCAAAATAACCTGCGTAAAAGGTATCGCAGACCTCAGAAAGGAGAAAAGAGGTGGAAGAACGTGTGGGAATGACGACTTCCAGAGGAAGAACACAAACTGAATTCCTGTCGGTCTGTCCAGGCTTGGGGGAAGGAGGGTGGGACGCAAGAAAGAAGACAACTAACATGGAACGTTATGGTAGGTACATAACTTCTTAATGTTAAGTTGTCAATCTCGCCTTCATTCTTGCTGGATGGGACCGCGTCCCTAGCACCTTATCCCGGGTGGCCTATCGGAACAGACTCTTGAGAACAGTGGAACCAAAACTGGCATGGCTTCTGGAAACCATGTCCAATTTGTAATGTGAAATGAATGTATGAGGAGAAGCCCAGGTGGCTGCTGCACAAATGGAATCTATTGGCAGCCTATCCTGAAAAGCTACGGATGTAGCTAATGCCCTAGTTGAATGAGCTCTAGGTCTTGAGGGTAGTTTTTGATGTCTGATCTCATAGATGAAGGTAATTGTAGAGGTGAGCCATCTAGAGAGGGATACTTTAGTAACAGGAAGGCCCGATTTCCCTTCCGCATATGACAGAAACAATTGATTAGATTTCCTGAATTGTTTAGTCCTGTCTAAGTAATATCTAAGTTGGCGATGAACATCCAAAAAATGTAGCTTTTGTTCCGACCTGTTCGAATAGTTAGGGAAAAAGATGGGGAGATCAATAATTTGGTTTGGGTTTACTTGAGAGGAAACTTTAGGCAAAAAGGATGGATTAGTACGGAGGGATACCCTATCTTTGTGAAACACTAAGTAAGGAGGACGACTGCACAGAGCATGGAGTTCAGATACCCTTCTCGCTGAAGTTATAGCTACCAGAAAAAGTGTCTTCCAAGAAAGCAACTTCAGAGAACATGAAGCCGCCGGTTCGAAGGGGGGAAGGATTAAGGATGCCAGAACCAAGTTCAAATCCCATTGAGGCGGGGGATCTTTGATTGGAGGTTTGAGAAGAAATACGCCCCCTTAAAAAGGCTTTACAGAGTTTGTGAGCCATGATGCTAGACTCTGAAACACCAACATGAAAATTAGATATGGCAGCCAATTGAACTCTAATGGTAGATGCAGATGATCCTAAATGAAAGAGTTCTGCTAGAAAGTCTAGAATAGACTGGATAGGTGCAGTAAAGGGATCTATGTTTTTTGATGTTGCCCAAAAAGAGAAGCGTTTCCATTTGCTACTATAAATCTTCCGGGTAGAAGATTTATGAGAGGCTATCAAGATATCTCGGACCGAGTGAGATATTGAGGGAAGCCTGGCTAAGGTTGGAATCGGAGAAACCATGCTGTGAGGTTTAGAGAAGGCAGAGAATGGTGCAGCTGACCCGATTGGTGGGTTATCAGATCTGGTACTGGGTCCAGATGCCAAGGCTGCTCCAAAAGGTAACGATGAAGAAACGGAAACCATATTTGTCGAGGCCAGTAAGGGGCAATGAGGATCATTGTCACTCTCAAGGCGATGGCTTTCTGAATTAGTTGAGATATCAGTGGAAAGGGGGGAAAGGCATATAGAAGTCCCTGGGGCCAATCGTGGACTAGAGCATCTCTGGTGGGATGGCCTGGTAACGGGAAGAGAGTGAAGAAGTCATGACACTTGCTGTTTTGGGGAGTAGCAAAAAGATCGCAGCAAGGCTGGCCCCCATCTTAGGAATACTTCTTCTAGAACTGATTTCTTTAGAGACCACTCGTGGGGCATGAGAATTGCCCTGCTCAATTTGTCTGCAATAACGTTGGATTTCCCGGAATGTGCATTGCTATCAGAAAACGCTGAGAAGAGATCGCCCATTGCCAAAGTCTGAGTGCCTCTCGACATAAAGGATATGATCTGGTTCCGCTTTGTTTGTTGATGTACCACACTACGGACATGTTGTCCATTTGAATTGCAATAGTCCCAGTGGGAAGAGAGTCGTGAAGGGCTTGCAACGCTAAAAGCACTGCTCTCATCTCTAAGACGTTTATGTGCAAGTGGCACTCAAAAGGTTGCCACGTGCCTTGGACTGTCCTGCCCTGATAATGCCCCCCCCCCACCCGATCAGGGAGGCATCTGTAGTCAACGTGGTGACTGGGGGGGGAGAGTGAAGGGTCTTCCTCGGAGAAGTTGAGGTGATGTGATCCACCAAGACAGTTGATTCTTGCATGATTGAGTTATCAATATGGTATGGGACATCGGGAGCTGTTGAAAGGACCATTGAGTAAACAGCATCCATTGGAGGATCCTCATGTGAAAGCGAGTTAAGGGGAGAAGGGGAATAGCTGCTGCCATGAGTCCTAACACCTTCAAAACTAGTCTGGCTTTGACTTTGTTGCATTGTAAGAGAAGGGAAACTTGCTTTCGAATGTCTGACACTCTCTGCTCTGTGAGTCTGGCTGAAAGATTGAGTGTGTCTAAGGTGGCATCTATAAAGGTAATAGATTGACAAGGCAGATTTTTCGAAATTTATCGAAATGCCTACAGCTTGGCAAGATTGGATGGTGAAGTCCCTGGATAGAAGAAGCTGATGTCTGGTGGTGGCGGTAAGGAGCCAGTCGTCTAAATATGGAAACACCTGGAATCCTTGACGTCTCAAGTGAGCCACGACCACTGCCATGCATTTGGTAAACACACGGGGGGCTGTAGTGAGACCAAAGGGCAGGGCCCTGAACTGGTAGTGACTGGCTCCCAGCCTGAAGCGGAGATATCTCCTGGAGCGTCTGTTCATCTTGATGTGGTAGTACGCGTCCTGAAGATCTATCGAGCACATCCAATTGTCCTGACCCAAGAAGGGTAGAATGGACTGTAGCTTGACCATCCGGAATTTTGTTTTTCTGACATACTTGTTTAAGTAGCTGAGATCCAGTATGGGTCTCCAGTTCCCTGTTTTTTTTGGTACCAAAAAGAATTTGGAGTAGATTCCGGATCCTTGCTGGTCTGCTGGGACTGATTGGATAGCTCTTTTTGATAGCAGCTTTGAAATTTCTAATGCTGCTTGTTCCCTTAGACCGGGTGGAACGTCTGGAAGGGATCTTTTGGGTTGAGATGGGATGTGAATAAAGGGAATTTTGTAACCCACGGATATGATCGACTGTACCCATTTGTCTTGAGTAAGGGAAAGCCAGGCTTTTGGGTACAGGGATAACCTTCCCCCGACTGCCTCCGAAGGTGGACAGCCGGGCAGCCCCTCAGGGATGCTGAAAGGGTTTGTCAGAGAACATTTCTCTGCTACCCTGGTTTTATGGAACTCCTCTGCCTCTAGGGCGGCGTCTATTATTATTCCCCCCTCTGCCTCTAGAGGGGAATCGACCTTGTGCGTCAGATGAGACTCCCTGGTATTGTTTGCGGAACCACATCTTTCCTCCCCTCTGACCTTTGGGATAGGGTCTAGAAGGGGTAGAAAAACGGACTCCTACGGCAGAGAGAGTCTTACCTTCTACCTCGCACCTGGTCATTGTATCCTTCACCTGTGGACCAAACAAGGATGATCCATCAAAGGGAGAATTGGTGAAGGATGTCTTGAAAGGGTCCGCAAAGTTGCATAGCCGCATCCAGGCGTGACGTCGTAAGGCAACACCTGTGCCTGCGGCTCTACTCGCCCCATCTGCAGCATATGAGACCAGCCGCATGGAGGAGTTAACGATGGAATTCAGGGTTGCCAACTGGGAGTTCATTGTGTCTTTGAACCCCTCAGCTGTAGGATCTTTTATCAGTTCACCCATATCCTTGAGTAAATCTCTCTGGAGACGAGTGAAGTGGCATAAGTAATTCAGCTTAACGCATTGAAAAGGTCGCTGATGAGAACATCCGCTTGCCGTACCTGTCCATGGTCCTAGATTCCTTATTAGGAGGATGGACAGGAACCGAAGGATCAGCTAACTCCTTCTTAGTGGCCGCAGCCACCACCATGGCATCAACAGGGACACCTTTGGATAAAAAATCTTTATCTCTAGGGGCAGTAATAAATTTAGATGGTCTCCTCGGGGTGGGTTCCACTGAATCAGGAGCCGTCCAAGCCTTCCTTGCCACCACTTCCATAAGGGGGTCAAAGGGAGGGGACACCCAGGAGGTAGAAGGACGAGAGCCAAACACCTCAAGATACACTGACTCATCCTCCGAAGGGTTAAGGGTTGGCCAGTTCCCCCTCTGCTTGAGGATCTCAAGGATGTCAGCAAAGGAGACATCCTCAGAGGGGGATCGAGGGGAACCTTCAGATTCCTCTAAGTCAGTGTCAGAGGTGATAGACTCAGGGGAGTCAATGTGCTTCCTCTTGCACTGCCTCTTCCTAGGGGGATCTCCTACTGGGTCAGGAGAGGCCTCGGAAGAGGAGGAAATTCCCAATGGGGAAACTTGAGGACTTGGCTCTCTGTGGTCTGAGACAAGGGGGTGAGTAGAAATCACCACAGGCACTGTAGATGGGGGGGGGGCTGAAGGAGCCGACTGTGGGGCAGAACCTGGTTCTAGCACGCTCCGTATGACCTCGAAGGCACCCCTGTCAGGCAAGGCCAGAGGCCCCCGCTCCGAAGAGACAAGGACCTCCCCCGGCACCGACAGGGACGGCTCTGAAGCCGATGTCGGAGCCGAACTCACCAGCGCCGAAGCCCCGAGAGGGAGAGCGGGGTCGGACAAGGGTCCGATACCACTTGCTCCCTCGGAGCAGACGAGGGAAGCTCGGTGCCGAGATCCCTCCAAGGAGGAGATTGGAGCAGACGACGGAGCCGAAAGGGAAGGTATCGGATCCGACGCACCGACAGTCATGGCTCCGAACTCAAAGGAGTCGGAGGAGGAATGTATTGGGGAACGGAAATAGCCACTGACTGCTGAGTCGGGCTATGCAGCATTTGGGCCAGTGCCTCGGACTTGAGAAGTCTACTCACTACCTTTTGCAAATCGTGGTCAGATAACCTGGAAGACCGTGAGGAATGAGTTTTATGGCTACGTTCGGAAAGAAGAGGGGATCCTGGCGCCGAATGCACGGAGCCGATAGAGGGGGATCTGGATCTCTTCCTAGACTGTGGCTCCGATAAGAGTATCGGAGCCAACGGAGTTTTATCAGCCTCGGCTCCAGCCGGAGCCGAGGTAACAGTATGAGGCTTGGAAACATCGGCTCCGGCTGGAGCCGATGTCGTAGCCGACTTAACCTTTCCAGCAGTCGACTCAGAAACCGGAGCCGACTGTTTGAAAGTTTTAGAAGGCTTCCCCGACACAGACTGAGTCGGGGGGCCTTCAGGCTTTAATAAGCTCCGCAAGATTAATTTATTCTTGCGTTCCTGCAGGACTCTAGGGCTAAAACCATGACAAACAGCACAAGAGTCCTGCAGGTGCAAAGGTCCCAGGCAACACACACAAGAAGTGTGACCGTCTGTCAGAGACATTTTCTGACAGCACGAGTCACACTTCTTGAAGCCTGAGACCTTAGAGTCTTTTGACATCTAAATATTAATTAAACTAAAAAGGTTATGGTATGAAACAAAAAGGGGTTAAGAAATACCTATTATGGTAAAAACTTTCACTCACCTGCCTGAGCCGGTAGAAAAGCACCTCGTCAGCTATAGCGGCAAAGGAGATCTGAGTAGTTACCGCCTAGTATTGTGGGATATAGGGGAGCCTCGAGCCGGTGGAATTAGCTCTCGAGCTTTAGTATTGGCCGAGTCGGAGCCAAGGATCGGCTCCGAACCCATCCAGCAAGAATGAAGGCGAGATTGACAACTTAACATTGGCCTACAAGGGCAGCTAGCCTAATGCTTACCTACGAAACTATAACAGGAAACACTTATCAAATCAATAGTTCCACATTACAAGATGCAACTTCATGTGAAACAACTTGGAGTAGTGCATATATTACACAGCATGGTGTATATTATAAACCTGATATTCATGCTATGTTTTACTAATGTACTAGAAGACCCAGGATATGGACATGATGGGAAAAGGAACCTAAGACTTTTTTGCTGATGGTGATCAACTGTTTAAATGACTTATACTGGAATTAATAGATTAGCAAGAGTTAACAACTGAGAACAAACATGTTTTGTGATTGCTACCCAAGACTTTGCAAGCAACCTAATGAACTACAGTTAAATTGCTTAAGACTAAGGAGTTCTCCTAAAAAACTGTGGATTACATTCATACAGAGATAAAGCCCAAGCAATCCAAGTTCAACAAGCAGCTCAGGCACCTGATAGTACAGGCAGGGAGGGCAGGTGTGTCCAGTCTGGGTGGAAGGATGGTGGTCCCTGTGTGGCTTGCATCACTGTTATGATGACAAGGCCCTGGCTGGAGAACAGAGGCCTATTATGATGCAGGAGCCAGTACCAGAAAGATGCAGGCATGACCAGGAAGGTAGCACCTGCTAGTGCATGTGGGGGAGCATATATGCACAAAAAGAGAGCCAGAGGTGGCCCTTGAGGTGCTGATGTCACCACCAGATGTAAATTTAAGCCAAACAAAGAAAAATACTCTTGTTACTAGGATGCCAGTGACAGCACAAAGCACCCTCATGGCTGGATAACAGCCCCCCCCCCCACTAGAACAGTATAGTGCATGATTGAGAAGAGGACTGATGGTCAGCAAGTATGACTGTGAAAACAATACAAAACAAATTACCATGTCCCATTGGTAGGGCATTTTTATTTGATCGACCAGTGCTGAAAATAGTTTAACATATACTTTCATTCTTCGTTGATAATACTACTTTTGATTATTGTATGCAGTCAGCCTCTTTGTTGGTGAATCAAGCAACACAATTGCATATATTCACACATTTAATTTAGTTTAATCTTTGCTAGAATGTATTGTGTGTGTGTACATTTTAAGAAATGCATTATAACTGTATTTAATAAGCAAACCTTCCTTTAAATATAAGCTAAAGTGATGTAAGTAAAAAGGCAGGTATTATATATTTCACTTCAATTTAATTTAATAGATTCAAGCAACTACTATGAGGTAAATGTGTATAAACTCTAACCTCTTGGATTTTAACTGTAAACAGGTTCTGTTACATGAGGGAGAAATAAGGCAAGTTTCGACCCTGAAGTACAGAACACCTAGTTTGAGCATGTATGCTTTACAGAGAAAGAAACTCTTCCACGACTACAGATGAATGAATAGATAGGGAGAAAGAGGGAGGAGAGAGACGAAACCTGGATAAAAAAGGGAGTTTCACTGCAGGCTTGTATTTTTGCACTGCATGAAATCATCCATTTCACAGACATATATCAGGGTAGCAATTCAACAAAGTTTCAGAAGTTTTTGTCTTGCAAATTGAAGGGACACAAAGTAAATCAACACATTTAGGCTAAGTGAAACACTTACACAGAGGTTCTGCCATTCTTTGTCTGTTGATACCCTACCACAATGCATATAATTTGATTTATTCCTAAATGATATGCCATGCAGCATTCAAAGACAAAATTCTTATAAACAATAGTACAACAAGGAAAACAAGGGTAGTTTTACACTTATGCCTAGTGCAGCATATCCCCAACATATCATTCCTCACCATCTCCACTGGAACCAATTATTATATTGTTCCATCTTTCCAATGTTATAGTTAGCTGCAAAATCATTTTTCTTCTGGAGAGCACGAAATAAGCAAACAGATAATGTGTGCTCATTGACAAAATAGTAAACATCTTAATGGACAATATCTTATTTATAGTCCATGCTCTATTAACAATTTATAAGTGGTAGTTATTGCAGGGTGGAAAGGAATGTGGTGGTCACAGATCTCTGTGCAAGTAGGACAAGATTGTGTTCTAGATGTGCAGTATGAGACTGTGTAGTCAGAATGTGCAGATGAATTCAAGTTACATAGTTTAAGGCTGATGACAGCTGTTTCATTATTATAGTAAATATTAATTAATTGGCATTAACTCCTCTGGCATTTCTCTTTATGCCTTTTTACCAGCTGTATGCATGGTAGAAGTTTAAAGCATTCACATCCTTCTCTGTGGGTAAAAAAAATCTTCACATTTCCTTTAAATGCTATATTCCAAACATTCACTGTATTCTCTGTGCATTCTTGTGGCTCTCTCTTCATCCACCTCTGAGAGATTGGGGGGTGGGGGGGTGGGGTTGAGAGAAAGAGAGACAGAGAAAGAGGTTCACATTTCATACCTTGCTCACCGATGCCAAGCACTATTCCTTCATTCACTTCTTACTGTCAGAGAATAAATGCTGATCTCCTAGGGCATATCCTTTTACAGTTGTTCACATATATCCTATGCCATCTGACTGATTAATTTCTCTACCATATCCACGTTACTAATGCCAGAATTAACTCTGTACTTCGTGAAGATAGTGTTATAGGTAGATCTCAGTACTGACGAAATCCAACACCGCCACCATGACCTCCTCACTCTCATGTGGTAGATCCTTCTCTCAGATGTTTCCCTGCAGTTCACTATTCTTGCTCGTAAACCTACTCTATAGGTTTTAGAGCATCTTTTTGCATTTAAAAGATTGAACAATAATTTAATAATGGAAAGGACTCAAAAGTGATTTGCACTGGATACTAAATGCATGCACTTCACAGTTGGGAACAAGATATACTAGCTGTGCAAAAATATTTTGAAGAACACACGATCCACTTGTTTGTTATTCTGAATTAAATCTGATTATCTGAAAAAGACACAAAAGTCTGTTTTTCTCAAATCATAAAATGTGAACATATAGAATAAAAGTGAACAAAGTGCTGAGTACAATACTGTTTACTGCCTTCATACTATCAGAGTCACCAGTCTTTGCCAGCAGCTTTGTTCCATCCATTTCATCTACACTGACGTCTAAGTTTGCCAAATGTTGTACAATACCAAGGTTATCTTTATGTTTTATTACTCTTCTAAAGCATCTTATTAATGGTTCTTTAGTTAGGAAAAGAACAATGACACTTATAGCTTTATTATGCTGTTTGCTGCATCACCTCGTTCCTAATTAATTTGCGATGGACTAGACTATTTAGTGATTATAAACATGGAAAAATGGGGTAAAGAATACTGCTTAATGATATACCAAGGACTAAGATGCTGAATTCTAGGTTTCAAGGTTCTGTCCAGCTGTATATTCCAAGCCAGCTAAACACATTAAAATAAAATAAACTGCGTGTGGCACATTCTGGCACTCTTCTTCTAGCCACCATGCTACCAGTGCCTCACAGATTTAGCTGATCCCAACATTATTATATGAATACGGAACCAGTCATCTTACTGACATTCTGATATAAAACAATTACTTTACTGATCACATCACTTATAAAGACATGTTATCATATTTGGGGAAGGAATCCAAGTGACAAGCTTAAATGAGAATGCAATGATAGTCTAAGTTTTAATGCATTTAGAGTTACTTTCAGTACAATTTAGTTATCATATCAACCATATTATTTTGATGTGCTGTCTACAATATTTAAATGGGGAAAATAGTTTTTGTATCATAAACTGCTATGCAAACATACCTATTTGTAAGTATTAACATAATCTGGTGCTTACAGACAATTCTCATTTATGGTAATTCTGCTGGAATGGAGCATTTTCCCTGTACTTTAGCCTGCAGGATAGTCTTTCATCAACAAGCTGTAATGTTTTAATAACCTGCCAGTTTATGTTATATACATGGCTGCCGATGTTGATGACACAGCGCCTTCATTATTAAATGAAACAAGTCAACATGATAGGACATTAAAGAATACCTCTGCTCATAAAGTAATGCTTTGATATACAAATGTGCCTCATTACAACGGCCTTGCTTAGCAAAGGAAGAATGAAATCTTCTGGCCTTAGTACTAGTCCTCAGAATGGTGTATTACTTCTCTAAAAATAATGAAGCACAATTTGGCTTGATTATTATCTCTTTTTTTTTTTCTTCATTTTTATTGCAATTTTCACACTCTTCAGACTGTAGAAAAAGTTGCAAAGGAAAGGAAGGACTCCTTCTTGATTCAGATCACACCATGTTCACTGATACTACATTTTCACAACCTCTCATATTATAAACCTCTTTTGATTTCATATTTTCTGCACCAGTTGAAATATATTCAGGCTGGCATTAAGTGCTTTCAATTAATATAATCACATAATCTGTAGAGATCGCCTGTAATTTACTTATTTAAATGTTATCAACTTTGGTGTCTCATGTAGGTCCAAAGGGCTATTTTAGAGTTTCAAAAAGCATCCAAAATACAGAACATCTCAGTTACTAATCTGAAACTGACCAACGAACAGCATATCAGAATCATATTATAGAATTTTTCTGTGCCAACAGTGTAATATATATAAAATACAGTAACATTTTAGCAGGAATCAAAATGTTAAAGTAACCAAGACAGACTAGATAAAAGGCATAATTGTGCCAATCAAATATAAATACAGTCAACTAAAGGCATACACAGGACTAACTTAAAATCAGGCATAATTTACACCTAGGAGAAAGGGTGTAAACTACTGGGGTGGACGGTGGACTACTGCAAGTAAAACAATTGCACCACTTAATGTTTTGTCATTTTGTCTGCAATATGCTCAGTATACATTCTGTTATTTTTATGTGACCACATCACCTGTTAGCATTTTTTCTTTCTTAATTTAATTGAAATGGTGCACCAACACAAAGTATCTGGTTGCGAGATTTTAAATAAATGACTAAAGGATGTGTGCAGTAAGACCTAACAAGGTTTAATGATAGCAAGACAATTCTATCACTTACCAAGACACATAATTAGGCCAGCAAGTGACTTGATAATATTAACTAGGCCAGCAACTGAATTGATAATACAGTTAACGAGTGGTGAGTGCAATTATTGTCCACACACACATACACATGTGTGTGTGTGTGTGTGTGTGTGTGTGTGTGTGTGTGTGTGTGTGTGTGTGTGTGTGTGTGTGTGTACTGGAAGAGTCCCACTGCACTTGCTCAAGTAAATTTATTTATCCTTTGTTGAACAGGTTAGTCCCACTAGGCTAGTGATCTCTTTTCAGGGGAGACCCAAGGTGGTAAGTCTAATACTAGGGGGAAACTTGGCCAGTAGGTGCCATGGGATCTTGTACATCCATCTGAACTACCACCAACTAAAGCAGATGGAACCTTTGTTTAACATCACATTCAAAGGACAACATACTCAGGCATGCCGCACCCCCTAATGCTGCACTGCAGTGTCAGCAATCCAGTCACATGGAGTGGGAATAGAACCCATAACTTTCTGGTCTTCCAACACCAAAGGTGAGTATGCTATATTTTGCATTACCGACACTACAAGTATAAACAATATAAAAGAGATAACAGTCTTAACAGTTGAATAAACTGTAAAAATGCTAACAAAGGAGAAAATTATTTATTTATTGACATTTGTTTACCAGGAAAGTCTGACTGGGATCTGGTACCCATTTTCCATGAAGGACCAAGAAGAAAAGCTTCAGTAAGCTTACAGTATTATGTTTCTATACAGATTACACAAACTACACACAGTAATTAGATGCAAGATTACAAGACTGCATTGATATTACTGTTTGTAGACATTACCAAATTAAATTAATGTTAAATTACAGTGACACTTGGTAGCAGAGTTAAATAATAATCATAGACATGATCGTAGGGCAAATCTTAAAAGTGATAGGATAGGATAAAATAAGCAAACACCGGAGCAAACGTTTCCCATAATAAATTGCAGATGTTCATATTGCAGTAGAGAAGATGTTGTAGTAAGATAAATAAGAGTGCTGGGTGAGTAGTGGGGTAAGCAGGTTAAGGCAGAAAAGAGTGGAACTGAAATTCTAGTAAGAGATGTACGAGAAATTGGGTTACAAAAGTAAAGAGTGGAGCTGAGTTAAAAGAAAGAAAGAGAGAGAGGAAGGATTGTGGAATTTGGTTATGTAGAGGTACTGGAAGGATAAGTAAATTGCCTTAAGATTAATTGTTGTACAGTAAGTTTCATAATTCATAAAGCAGGATGGAAGGAAATCTCAGTACTGTAAATAAAGGCTGGTGATTTGATATAACACTGTAGGTTTTCTACTGCTGTAGTTACCAACATTTTAAAAGGCTTTGGTATATGTGAGGAGAGAGCAGACTAGAAGGATGCACTGCACAGCAACTGAGGATTTGAAAGCTAAAAGCTCTCCTCCTCAAGAAACAATGAAGGATTAGACAGTGAAAAAGACTACTAAGGTTTTATAAGATAACATACATTTCCCCAGGTGAAGAAGACCCTAGAAACTAAAACACATATGGGCTGTGTTGGTAGTTTTATTTCACTGTCTGCTTTAGGAGGAAAACTTGTCAGAAAATGCCTTAAATGCTTCCATTGGCCATTCTCGGGTAAAACACACACAACTTAAAACAAAAGATGCATCACAACATGGCTGAAAAATGCAGGACGCTGGAAAAGTCCTTCTAATATCAGGACTATGCAGCTCAAACTGGACTAGCTACTGCAGCAGTTTAATATTTATCTTGGCCTGAATATGTTCGACTTAGCCTGTAGTGCAGGGCACTTTGCCAATAAAATGTTTACATGCCTATAGCCATGTTATAATAAGTGTTATTTCAACTCTCGCAAAGACTGCTAATAAAAGTACCATGTATTAATTATACATTCAGCTCAACACTAATAAAATATCCACATGCAGTTAAATTCTTGTGATTAATGTAATACTCTTTGCTGCCATCTCTTGGAAAAAGATAATCACTGCATTTATTTGAAATTGAATACTGAATGGTTAAGTGTACTGTCACAACTAACTGCATATTTGCATACTAAGACTTACACATGCATATATGCATTGATAGATATTTGACAGAAAAAGGAAAAATAAAAAAGTTGCTGTATGGAATGCACAGTGAAAATGTCTTAATTAAAAACAGACGAGGGAGAAGAATAAAACAAACAAAACAAAAAATGCAAGGACAGTAAGCAGTTTGTCCAAACTGAAACAATAAAGCTTTTAATATAAGATATGTACTGTATAAGAAAGTTATGTATCTTACGTGATTTATTTTACCACCACCAAGTAACAGTGGACAAACAAAGGTTGTTGGTAAAGTAATATCTGTACAGACTGAATCTATAACTACACAAACAGAAAAGTTTTTTCTAGCCCTTCCCTCAAAGAAAGGTACAACTCTTCTGTCCGTATTATAAAACCAGATTAAAGCTAATGCCACACAAAACATCTTTGAGTTTAAAACAATGCTGATTTTATAACAGTGTGAATACTGACATAGTTATTTTATAGTAAAGCAGCATGTTGCTTCTGCAGGTCATTTCTGCTGTCACAGCCATATTGTAATGTCCAGTCCAATAACTGTTTGTACCCCATTGTCCCCCAAAAATCAGGTGGCTATGTTTACACTACTGTAAAACCTGAACGGTCTGCTCACTGAAAATTCCCATTCAGAACACATTTCATGAACAATATTTATTTACTTCTTTAACATTCGCTGACTGGGAAATTCCAACTAGGACACAGCCTATGTTCAGAGAAGCCCCGGGGAGAAACGCTCAAGACACAAGTCTTTGGATATTACATATATATAGAGAGAGAGACAGAAAATATACACACAATCACATTTCTAAAAGCTCATACAGACTCATATAAACATAAAAAGGAGTTAACTGTTATGGCATGGTTGTACCCACTTAATGCTGCTTTCCTTTAATACAAATGAAAAATTAAACTCATGCCCAGAATGTACCTGTTTCTATAGAAAATACTAAATCATATTTTTTAAGGTTTAAGGAAAGATTAGAGAAAGCAAAGATTTATTGGAATTTTCTTCTACGATTCTTATCTCCTCAACAACCCTGCCTCAAGTAATACAGAACTTAAACAAACAGCAGCAAGGCTATTACAATGCATATAAGACATAAACCCATGTCCTAAGATCAACAACCAAAAGTACAAAAGGCTGTTGTGCACCACAGAGTTAGTCCACTTTCAAGAAGCACTGGTAGACTGGCCTCAGGTATGGTACTTCTGGACCTCTCAATCTCTTAGCACAAGAAAATAATATGGGGGACAAAGGCGTAAAATCAGGGAAAGATTTTAATTACTACTTTTGTAAACTCAGAAAGTTGCTAGGATAACAAAGTTTGTATTATCATGAATTTTCTAAAGGATATTATGTCTGAAAATCAAATGACTGTCTTTATTTAGTGATTTTTTATTCCTTAATGATTTTTCTGAAAATCACACATTAAATGAGGAACGGACCAAAAATATGAGGCAAAAATTTTGATTCATCCACAACCCCTTATCCCATTTTTTCCACACAGGGTCAGGGTGTCATTTCAACAGTGAGAAACTTCTAGAGACAAGGTTTACACTGCTAGGTGACTAGCTCTGCCACGAGTGTTCTTCCACACCACACACACTCACACAGACACTCACACCTATGGCCAATTTAGAGTATCCATTCTACCTATTACATGTCTTTGGAATGCAGGAGGAAATTGGAACACCCAGAGGAAACCCACATGAATGCAGGGAGGACATCCCAGCTGAGAATCGAACCAGGGAACTTCTTGCTATGAGGCAACAATGCTATCCGTTGCTCCACTGTGCTGCCTTTTTTTTAATGTAAAAATTTAGATATTCTGCAAAAATCTGGGCAAGCAAAAGAACATTTTTCCAAGCATGCTGAGAATGATAGTAAAATATGTAGCCCAAAATCAGTTCACTTATCTTAAAAGCATGGTCTGATAATATGTATCATTTTAATGAGTATCTGCCTCATGTCCTTCCTGTGATACAACACTACAGATTTTCTGTACAAATCTCATTAAACACTGTCTTTCAAAAATGCAGTGGTACTGTAACTCAAAATATTTTTAGGCAAGTTTGTCTCTATAGAATATACATCAGTAAAACAAAAGCAGCAATGTTAAAATTTGAACTTTTAAACTAGTATCAAAATGGGTCATATGTGTCTAAACTGAGTTCCCAGCCCCATTTACTCACAGGACAGAAAGCAGAGCTACTTTCCCATCCAGCCCACCTAAGTAAATCTTTTCAGCTGAGAGAAATACAAAATTCTAAAGTTTAAAAAAGCTCTTGCTGTGAACTCAACATATGTAAATCTAGTTTAAACCAAAAAAGGGCTAACAAGAAACTAGCATTTGACAGTGCTTAGAGATGGATTATTGGGTGTAAATTAAAACATTATGGGGTACATAGGGAATGGCTACACCAATTTCAATGTGATATATGTGAAGATTTTTCAAAATAAGAGAAAAATCTCATGTAGGGGTTGAAAAAGATAGTTTGACCTAAAGCAGAAAAAAATGACAACTAGCATATGCACAAAGTCTGAAGTAATGATTATGCCTTAATACAATCATATCTGGAAGGATAACCTGCAAAATGTAAGAATTAGCATGCTGTATTTATCAAATAAAATGTAACAATACAGGTTTAGCAATTTCCAGAAATTTCCAATATTTTGACCCTGGCAGGACATTCTGCTACGCTAACACTGATCAGAGAAATGATCAGTTGGTGCAAACCATTTCCCTGAATGAGGGTAAAATATCCTTTGGATAAAAAAAGCATAGTTATTAAAAAAATGATTTCACTGTTAAGACCAGAATTAATTTTGGTGAAACACAACAGATCAAATAAAAATCACAAAAAGCAAACAAGGCCAAAGATACAAAATACCAATATAAACATCAACCATTTAAAATAGCAGTCAGTCTGATACTGAACAAAGAACTAAAATTGCCCCATAATAAACTAGTACTAAACGACTGACTTAAAAATCATCCTACCTAGGTCTGGCTAAAGCATTTGATAAAATACTCCACTCAGGTATTGTCAACAAACTAAAAGAACTAGGTACAAACCCCTTTATAATATGCTGGATAGCTAGCTGGCTCACTGATAGGACCCAGTCAACAGTGGAGTCCCCTAGGGCTCTGTGCTGGGCCTACTCCTCTTCGGCATCTACTTCTCAGATGTCAAAGCCAATGTCAAAAGCCTTTGGTTGACCAAGTTTGACTGCAAACTGGGAGCAGTAACTGAATCCCCCCCAACATGAAAACATCCTTCAGGAAGATCTATTACAGACAAACACTTGGTGCCAAACACATGGCTTAAAACACAATACCAAGAAATGCATTACAGTACCTTATGGGAAGTCTTCCACCCCGGGTAACTATGTCATCAATAAAACACCCTTAAAAGTTGATTTACTAGTCAGGGATCTGGGAACTCATGTAGATAGCAACCTAGACTTTGACCAACATGTGTTCAAGGTAGTAAGAAGATCCTTTTCTGTCTCTCAACTTACAAGCAAGGACATAGCATCTAGGTCCAGAGAGGTCATTATACCACCATACTCGGCCCTGATCAGACCAGTCATGGAGTATAATGTCCCTTTCAGTGTGTACCTGACCAGACACATGCAGCAACTGAAATGTCTACAAAAGTTCCTTACAAAAAGAATTTAGGAAGCAAACACAATATCCTACGTTGATTGCCTCAAAGCCCTGTCTCTTTACTAGATATCATACAAACTGCTGAGAGCTGATCTTAGCCTGGCATACAGGGCATCCATTGGACCTGTTTTGATGAACCTTTTGCACATCTGCAAAACAAAGAGCATTAGAACTACTAGATTAAAAGACATAAATTTTACCTGAGACATAAATAGGACACTTTGGAGAGACAGGTATGTTTCTCTGGGAATTACCATTCTCTGGAACAAGCTCCCCATCCACATGAAGCAGAATACCTCCTTATCCCTTTTTAAGTACAACTTGGACCAATGGATAGGTAATCGTAAATTCACCCCTGGTCTGGCTCCTATGTCTCTGACGGACAGAGGCATTCAGTAAATCACCATTTATATAAATCAAACTTATGGGCCAGATTTGGGCTGCACATTTAATCTTATAAAGGCCCTAGCTGTCATTAGCCTAGTATATACATATGAACTTATGTTGAATAAGCACAATGGTCAGTAGACAGTATGGTTACAAAAATATTTTCAGCAAGAACTGAAAGCCTACTGAATTATATATTTGTGATACAAATGAAGAAGCATGGTTGTCTGTTTACTATCTTTACAATGGGATAAGAAAGAGCAAGTACCCATTTCCTTAACTGAACACAAAAAGCACAATGTGAAATTCTAAAAATAAACACATTAGGTGCTTTTGTTGAGGGAAATTCCACTCAACTACCCTCACCTCTGCAACTTTAGTAAACAAAATTAAGAACAATTGCCTTTAGCGTAAAAAAGATGTATTTTTATTTCTCTATCTCCATGCTTGCTTGGCCTCAGAGTTAAGACTATAAAAACAGTGAGAGGTAGAGGAGGAGGTTTGACCCCCTGCAACATATTGCCTACTATTTGTTTTTTTCAAATTTAATTTTTATTGTTTTTGATTTAACTAAGCAAGAACAAAAACAATATAACAATATAAAACATAAAACATTGCATCAATGAACATATAAAAAATGGTACAATCATGAGTATAACAATGCACCAACGTATTTCACAGAAAGTAAAACCCCTTTGAAGTTTAGAATTATTAAGAGAGGGGTGTTACCCGTTATTAGTAGGAGAGCTTGAGTCGCAGGTGTAAAATGTTCATGTGTAGTAGGGGGAAAGAATATATACATTATTTACAATATTTACAGCATGGATGTCATTAGAAGTGTAGAGTAGTAGAAAATTCAAATGTTTACAGGCAATTATTAAATTACAGAGGTTATACGATGTTTGTGTATTTGTGATGTTATAAGAATACCTTCATGGAGTGTAATCTAAGTGTGAGGGTCATGTGAGTTTTACTATTATGAAATGGAATCAGACAAATTGCACCAGTAAGTGTGGAAATAAGCTCTTCTTTTGTTACTTTTCATGTATAGTTTATGTGAGGATATGTATTTTATTGCCATGGCTTTAATGTTTTCCCAGGACATCACAGTTGGGTTTAACCAATTTTTTGCAATAAAGTATTTAAGGAGGGCACAGAATGTAATTAGGATATGTTTTCGCAGCCCTGTAATAGATTTAGGAGTTATATTAAGGATTGTAGTTTCCCAAGAAAGTGTTTTTTTTTGTAGCCCATCTTTTTAAGTTAGGTCCAAAGGGAGCAGCGTAATTTGTAAATCGTCTACTATTTGTTTTGTGAATTCTAAGAGCATTTGCTCTTATTTTACATATTTTAGTCTTTTTCTATATTCCATTTTGTTTTCAGTCTCTTATTTTACTGCAGTGAACTTGACCTCCTGCAATATGTGGTCTACTACTTTATGTTGTAAACATTTATTTATTTATTTTACATTTGTTTACTGGGGAGGTCCAACTGGACATAGCTGTCTATTTTCAGTGGAGGTCCGGGGAGAAATGCTCCAGAACAATGGTTAAAACTACTATACATAAAATATTTACATGTGCATTGTGGTTTAGACATACAATTACAACATATAACAGATAGTGGCAAATGATTGCATGATCATACGTTAGATAATTACATAAGCATAGTGGGTTTGCCATAAAAATTAAAAAGTATAGCAGGTAGCAACATATGATAGTATGTACATTCAGTTTGTTTAGTAGGTATAATGTTGAAGATGTGATAAAGATAAAAGAAGAAAGAAAAAGAAGAAATACTAACCAAGTTTGTCTATGGGGGGAAGGTTTTTCATCTTAAACTAGGGGAGAGTTAGTGTTAGTGGGTTTGGGAAGAGATAGATGAGAGTAGGCGACTGACAGTTGGTATCTAAAGTGTGATAATATATAGTGCATCTGTGGGAGTTTTCAAGAAGAGGTAGGATAATGGGTAGGGAAAGAAAGTAGAATATGTCAGCCAGGTGCGAGGCAGATGCATGTCCAGGAGTTGTTTAGGTGGGAAGCAAGCTGTTTTTTGAAGATGTTTTTGTTAGATTGCAACCTGATTTCTAGTGGTAGGAAGTTCCATGTCTTGGCAATGTTACTAGAATACAGGGAGACACCAGAGCTGTAATGGCTTTTGCAGATTGCGATTAATGCCTTGTTAGTGGCTCTAAACATCCTTTAATCTTTTTTTTATATTCTGTTTTGTTTTCATTTTCAGTGCTTTTTTAAATAATGTCGTGAATGGGGTCCATGGAAAATGGGAGATAGTATATTCAGGAGGACCAGTAAACTAACAAATGTATTATATGCCGTTGGAGATAACAAAAATTGTAAAAGGTGTAAAGCTACATTCAATAAGCAAAACTCAGTTTCAGAACTTTTACAGTGCAGTATTTTGACTCCAAGAGATCAAGATATTTTCTTTCTGGAGCTCTTTCATGAAAACAGGCCGTAGACAATTTCTCAGGTTGTATAGAAAAATCTTGTTTGTTTTTTTTTCTGTGTTCAAGGTAATCATGAAGTTTCTTTAGCATAATTTTCAAACAGCTTTACATATTGTGCATTCCACAACATTTGTCATACACTAGGGGCTAGGCACTTAGTAATTATTTGTATAGTAGCTTTCTAATTAAAAGAAAAAAAATTCTTTGAAGCAAAAAGATGTTCATTTTTTTCTTGCATATGGAAAATCAGAGCAATCGTGTTCAGAAAAATCTCTGAGCATATGATTCTTACAAGTGAGTGTCCCACTCCTTGGTATTCAAGCATACTAAATACAAAGACAGGTTTAAAGAGAAGAAACATATGTGAAATATATTACAGATAGGTCTGAGACATGCCATTTCTTGCAATTGCATATCCATACATAAATTATGCAGTTATCTACACACACACACACACACACATATACATATGTAACTGTCCCTATGTGAACACACTAAGATTTTTTTTTTTTAACTATAAAATATATATAACAAGTGATGGATCAGTAGAAGGGCATAGATGTCGCCTGTTACCAATAGCAAAAGGGGATGCTTTGAAATGCTATTCAATTTTAAAATGCACTGGGCAGGATTCAGAAAAGTGGTGCACAGATATGTTTGCTGAATGCTGAAACCTCAGTGATGTAAACAAGTAATTCAAAGAGTTTGGTACACGAACAAAGACCCCAATACAGGTGAATCTCACATATAAAAAATGGTGTACTTTGTACTTAATCAGAATTATCACACCCACTTCCCTTCCCTCTCTACTCCAAACTTTTTACTGTGTGTGTGTGTGTGTGTGGGCTAACAAGAACAGGGGAAACACTAGACACCACTGACACTTACTATATATTACTTTAACTCACTTAAAAAACTAACAGAACAACAGAGTTTTCAGTAAGAAGGTGCAACTGAAGGAATACAAGTATGAAATATTGTCTGGCAATATTGACTGACTATTTTTGTCCATGACAGGAGGCACAGCAAAAATAAGATGCAAAATTGTGGATGTTCTGTTAAATCAGTAGCAGTTGAGAGGTATGAGGATGTGTCCTTGTATGTTTGTGACTGGTGGAGGGGGGTGAATGAGGTAGGTGCCTGTGGAAACAATGCATGAGCAATTAGCAGTGATTTCTGCAGCAAAGTGTTTCATCTGTCTGTCTGATCCAGTTGTTGGGACAGAATCACAAACTACCTGATTTCCTAGGTAGCATCATGACAGGACAACTTTCAGAACCAAAACTCCAAATTAGGCTCTGGTCCTGGAAATAATGTCCAATTTATGGTGTTTGGAAAAGACGTGCATGGTGGGCCATGTTTCTGCTGACAAATCTCATCTATGGAAGAATTTCTGAAGAAGGCAGTGGATGCTGCCATCAGTCTAGTGAAGAGAGTTTTTGCTTTTTACAGGCAATACTTTGTATTACATTTATCTGTTCCAAGAATAGCAATCAGATAACAAATTGGACAGTGCCTGTTTAGAGACTTTTCTCCCCAGTCTTTTTAGGCAAATGAAACAAATACGCAAATGTCTTTTCTGAAAGTTTTCATTCCACAGAGTTGGAATCTGAATTGCCTGTGGATACCCAATGTGTGCAATAGGTATTCCCCTTAGCTGGAGTGACTTTGGAAGAAGACTGTGATATTTATGAGCTGATTAAGATTAGACTCAGATGCTACCTTCAGAATAAAGTTAGGGCTGATTCGGAAATTCATTTAACTGAGATAATTGCCACCAGAAACATACTTTTCCAAGATAAAAATTTAAAGTCTATGGACAAAGCTAGTGAGGGAAGGGACATTTTGACAAAGCTTCTAGAACTAGACTGAAATCCAGTGGAAGAGTAGGATCTTTTGTTGGAGGGTGAAGAAGAAATATTCTTCTGAAAAAGGCTTTTACAGAGATTTTATGAGGCCAGGGTGGCATTTTGGTATCCAAGATGAAAATTTGAAGTAGAAGCTAGCTGTACATTGATAGTAGAATAACTGGAGCCTGCATCATATAAGGAAGAAAGGAATTGCAGCACATCTGCCATTTGCAAAAGAAGTAGAATATGGGTCTAATCCTTGACCTGCAGCCCAAATAGTAAAACACTTCCATTTACTTTTCTCAACCTTTTGGATAGGTCATCTCTGAGAGGAGGACAACATGTTGACCACTTTTTTGGACATAAGAGGGATGTTTGGCTACTAAAAGAACTTAAGAAACCATGCAGTCAGCTTGATAGTGATATAATCCAGATGAAACTTTCCAGACAGATGAAGGAAAAGATCTAGCTGTGTATCTAGAAGATGGACAGACATCTTTAAATGAATCCTGAGTTGGGGAAGAAGATCTTCCTGAGCAACTAAGAAGTAATGAGGATTATCTTCAAGATGTCAGTGTGAATAATGAACTCTAAATGTTTCCAGAATATTTGGAACATCGATGAAAAACTACCCACTCCAAAGAGTAGGGGCATCAGTGGCCACCACTGCTGATAGGCGAGTGACAAATGGTATCTCTACAATCACGTTTGAGGAAGTTAACCACCAGTCTAAATGATTCCTGCAGGTCTGAGATAAATTGATCAGGTATGAAGACAAATGTGACAGTAGCAACCACTGGGTAAAAAGCATCCACTGAAGAATCCTCATGTGAAACTGAGCAAATGTGATCATGAGGACTGAGGCTGCCATGAGACCCAGAGACCTGAAAACCAACAACACTGGGGGTGGTGGCGGTGGAACATTTGAACAGTTGTGTACAGGGACAATTGTCTTTCTTGGGTGGGAGACAGTTAACAAAAGGTCAGATCCAGGTAACATCCAATGAAGGTGATCTGTTGAATGGGCTGCAGTTGTGACTTTTTGTAATTTACTGAGATGCCTAAATATAGGCAAAGCTCTAAAAAGCAGTCTCTGACCAGTCATAAGGATTCTTTGGTTGTTGCACTGAGGAAATAGTCATATATATATATATATATATATATATATATATATATATATATATATATATATATATATATATATTAAAAAATATTTTCTCTTTCAGTTGTAGATGGGCTACGACAACTGTCATACATTTGTTGAACATGAAGGAAGCCGTGGTGAAACCCATGCGCAAGTCATTCAAATGGTAGTGACTGGCTTCTTTCCAAAAGCTCAGAAACTTCTGTACTACCTCGTAATCTTTATGTGGAGTTAAGCAACCTGAAAGTCTGTTGAACACATCCAGTCATCTGCCTTCAGACAGGGCAAAACTGCTGACATTGTAACCATTCTGAAGGAGGTCTTCCTTAGATATTGGTTTAGGCTGTTTAGATCTAAGACTGGACCAAGGTCCTTGTTCTTTTTCAGAACTAAACAGAGTCATGAACAGAATCTCCACCCTCTCTGGTCTGGTGGGACCTCCAAGATGGCTCTTTTTTGAATCAGGATAGGCACCTCTTGAATGGCTACATACAGCTGATGGGGTGGCACATTCAGTAATGGCAGCCTTTGTTCTAGTTTGTTTTGGAAAAGTTATATAGGTATACCCTCTGGATATGATCTTTCACACCAAGTTTTCCTGCATGATGATCATTCACACAGTAGGGTGGAGAGATAAACACTTCCTACAGCCTGCAGTAATGGGCAGTCAGGCAAGCCCTACACATCCTTGGTACTGTGGACCTCTTCAACCACAGAGTCAGCATCCATTGAAGGGGCTTCCTCTGTCATGGTCAGCCCTGTCTGAGAAGGAATCAAAAGGTTGATGCTAGGATCTTTTAAACCAAAAGGATTTGGAACCCTTATGGTTAATACTGAAGGATTTCTGAGGATTCTCAAATATGACTCCCATTCCAGACAGAATTTTCCCATTCTGTTTGCACCTTATTGACTTTTTCTTTACAGTAGGACCAAAAAGTGTACATCCATCAAAGGAAGCATTGGTGAAGGACACCTTGAAACTGTCTGCAAAGTCATGCAGACAGAGCCACTCATAACACCTGAGGATTATGCCTGCACCTGCCACTCTTGCTCATTCGTCTATGTTGTGATAAAGACTCATGGAGAAATTAGTTATATTAAACATGGTATTTACTGTAGTCTGGAATTATTTAGTAGAGTCTGATATGACAGGCTATCTCAAAGTATCTAAAGCTTGTTTAGCTAGGTCTTTATGGAAGATGTTCATATGGGTTAAGTAATCTCAAGCTCTTAAGGCATAGTTGAACTTTCCTATCCTGTCAATTACCCTGGATTCTTTATTCAGACAGTTGTAGACATATCTGTGAGTTCCTTTTTGGTGGCTGCTGAACAATCACTGAATCCACCAAAGGACTTTTTGACCAATACTGTCTAGCTGTAGGTGGACATAAGACCTTGTCTGGCTTGGAGGGAATCACTTAGATTTGGTCTGGTTTCTTCCATGTCCTCCTGGGAACCAAATATATAAGACAGTCCATAGAAGGGACAACCCAAGAGATAAAGGACACAAAGCCATACACTTCAGAAAGCAGTTCTTCATCCTGAAAGGGCAGTTCTGATGACTAAGATCTCCTCTACCTCATAGATTCTAGAACCTGTCTCATCCAAGTCCACATCAGATGCGAGAGACACCAAAGTGGAGCCAACATGTTTCTTTTTTCCCAGCCTCTTCCTGAGGATCTCTGGCTGTGACCACACAGCATGCATTTACTGCAATTCCCCAAAGCTTACAGCTCTAATCTTTCCCTGGAGACATGATGAAAAGACTAAAGAGCTGATAAAAATACAGTTGCGTAAGTAAACTTATAAAAGTCTATATTTGAATGATCACTGCTGCAGCAGCCTTAGATATATGGGTTATATCCTGCAAAGGATGTACTAGCTATCCAGCTTTCTAAACATAAGGACACCTTCAACATGCCCAAACCATCAACCAGCTCAAGCAGAGATAAAGAAAAAGAATGGTTTGGGGACCAAGTTCTTCAGAGCTTTCATGGCAGTTGAAAGAGGGAAGCAAGAGTTCTAAACAAGGTCAGTGCTAGGAAACTAAAAATAAATGTCCTCACAAAGATAAGGGGAATGGAGGGAGGTAGTGCTATTACAGTGATTTTCATTCTAACATCTAGTGTTATGGTAGGTTTATTTCCACCACTGTACTATGTTCATCATTTGACAGTAGCCTTAGCTGTAAGGGTAGACCACCATAGCTTATACTAACTAGGAGGAGGAAGGATTTTGGTCCAGGAGCCCCTGCAGAATGGTCCTAGTAAAGCCTGCCCTAGACCTGGAGAAGGAATCTAGTTTGTAGTGTTTTGTAAAGGGATATACAAATGACCGAGTTGCTTGCTTGCTGCACAGATGAACCCAACACCTTGTTAGCATGATCCTTGACCCTGTCTGGAATTGCCTTATTGTGGTGAATATAACAAAAGATAACAGTATAAAACAACCATTTGGAAGCAGTCTGCTTTCATACAGGTTGCCCTTTCTGATTTCCTTCATAAGACATTAATAACTGATAAGAATAAAAAGTGAAAGGAACTCACAAAGTGATGTAAAAATAAGTTTAATAGGAAAGCTTTTGAGATAAAACACTTCTTCAGTGCTTAAAATCATACTAAAACACATTTTCATATATATATGTGTGTGTGTGTGTGTGTGTGTGTGTATATATATATATATATATATATATATATATATATATATGTATGTATGTATGTATATATATATATATATATATATATATATATATATATGTATGTATGTGTGTGTGTGTATATATTACATAAAAAATTTCAAACCAATTAAATTAATTAGTGATCAGAGTTTCTGAAAATTTTAGTTCTGTCAAGATTAATACCTAAGTTGTCTGTGGATATCCAGAATATGGAAGATACATTCTCCCTCATTTTTAGGTTCTGGAAAGAAGTTAGAGAGCTATTTAGCTGGACTCAAAGTAAACTCAGATACCATTTTATGAATAAAGGAATAATTAGTACTTAAGAAAACTCTATGTCTGTGGAATATGAGATACGGCTGACCAAACGTAACAGCTTGCAACATAGATACTCTTCTTGTAGAAGTCAGAGCAATCAACAAAACTGTTTTCTGTGATAAGAGCCTGCCTGATAAGCAGTTTCAAATGAAGCAAGAGTTAATTTTTCCAAGAGAAAATTAAGATTCCAAGTGGGAGCCACCTGTTTACTAGGAGGTTCAGTACAGAAAGGGTGGAAAGGCATAAAGGAACATTCCTGTTCAAGGAAAATAATGCATCTGTTTTCCATGCCTTTTTGTAGGGAGTCCTGAAACAGAAGTTTGCTGATTGTTGTGACTGGAGGCAATCTATCTGAGGTGTATCCCACAGCTTATCAATTCCTGGATATCCTCCTGATTCAATTTCCATTTGTGAGGGTTTTTCCTGGTCCTGCTCAACTTTTTTGCCACAAAAATGTGCTCTAGTGGGATGTACAATGCACTTAGAGTGATATTGTACTGTAAAGCTATATATCTCAGGCTAAGGCTAGTCTTCACTAAGATCTGTCTCACACCCCCTTGTTTATGTACCACATAACTGTGGTGTTGTTTGTCATGAATTATAATGGTTCTGGGGACCATAAATTTTTGAGTTGGGAGCATTTACGACTGCTAACATCTCTTTTATGG
Organism: Protopterus annectens; assembly: GCF_019279795.1. Lineage (NCBI taxonomy): Eukaryota > Metazoa > Chordata > Ceratodontiformes > Protopteridae > Protopterus > Protopterus annectens. The sequence goes on along the minus strand of NC_056739.1, from coordinate 1,268,871,883 downwards.
TTATCTGTTTTGATTTGTCCTTTTTTGCTCCACAGACCCTGTACTTTTATCCCCACATACACTGCTTCAAAAGTGAAGTCTGAGACATCTGTTGTTATAGACTTTGCTGGAGATAATGGGTAGATGGGTGACCTGGATTCAAATAAAACTGGCCACTCCACTACAGAGTTTCCCTTCTCACAT